>NC_079364.1:0-7500 GCF_021018895.1 Seriola aureovittata
AAGATCTTAGTATGGTATGGCATAAAATGTCAAAAAAGATCTTAGTGTAAGATAGCAGAAAAATGACAAAAATACATCATGGTATATTAAGGCATGAAAGTTCAGAAAAATGTTATAGTATGATCAGGCATGATCCGAAATAATATAATTAGCCATAAAAATGCCAAAAAAGATCTTAGTGTAGTATGGCAGAAAAATGCCAAAAAAGATCTTAGTGTAGTATGGCAGAAAAATGACAAAAAACGACATAGTATATTAAGGCATAAAAGGTCATAAGATCATCGTAGTATGGTCTGGCATGAGACGAAATAGTATAATTAGCCATAAAAATGCCAAAAAAGATCTTAGTATAGTATGGCAGAAAATGTCAAAAATACATCATTGTATATTAAGGCATGAAAGTTCAGAAAAATGTTATAGTATGGTCAGGCATGAGACGAAATAATATAATTAGCCATAAAAATGCCACAAAAGATCTTACAGTAGTATGGCAGAAAATGTCAAAAATACATCATGGTATATTAAGGCATGAAAGTTCAGAAAAATGTTATAGTATGGTCAGGCATGAGACGAAATAATATAATTAGCCATAAAAATGCCAAAAAAGATCTTAGTGTATTATGGCAGAAAATGTCAAAAATACGTCATAGTATAGTATGGCAGAAAATGTCAAAAAAGATCTTAGTATGGTATGGCATAAAATGTCAAAAAAGATCTTAGTGTAAGATAGCAGAAAAATGACAAAAAACATCATAGTATATTAAGGCATGAAAGTTCAGAAAAATGTTATAGTATGGTCAGGTATGAGACGAAATAGTATAATTAGCCATAAAAATGCCAAAAAAGATCTTAGTGTAGTATGGCAGAAAATGTCAAAAATACGTCATAGTATAGTATGGCATAAAATGTCAAAAAAGATCTTAGTATGGTATGGCATAAAATGTCAAAAAAGATCTTAGTATAGTATGGAGGAAAATGTCAAAAAAGATCTTAGTGTAGTATGGCAGAAAATGTCAAAAATACGTCATAGTATAGTATGGAGGAAAATGTCAAAAATACACCATAGTATATTAAGGCTTAAAAGTTCATACAAAAATTATAGTATGGTCAGGCATGAGACGTAATAGTATAATTAGCCATAAAAATGCCAAAAAAGATCTTAGTGTAGTATGGCAGAAAAATGACAAAAAACGACATAGTATATTAAGGCATGAAAGTTCAGAAAAATGTTATAGTATGGTCAGGCATGAGACGAAATAATATAATTAGCCATAAAAATGCCAAAAAAGATCTTAGTGTAGTATGGCAGAAAATGTCAAAAAAGATCTTAGTATAGCATAGCAGAAAAATGTCAAAAATACATCATGGTATATTAAGACATGAAAGATCATAAAAATATTATAGTATGGTCAGGCATGAGACGTAATAGTATAATTAGCTATAAAAATGCTAAAATAGATCTTAGTATAGCATAGCAGAAAAATAAAAAAAAAACGACATAGTATAGTATGGCATAAAATGTAAAAAATACATCATGGTATATTAAGGCATGAAAGTTCAGAAAAATGTTATAGTATGGTCAGGTATGAGACGAAATAATATAATTAGCCATAAAAATGCCAAAAAAGATCTTAGTATGGTATGGCATAAAATGTCAAAAATACATCATGGTATATTAAGACATGAAAGATCATAAAAATATTATAGTATGGTCAGGCATGAGACGTAATAGTATAATTAGCCATAAAAGTGCTAAAATAGATCTTAGTATAGCATAGCAGAAAAATGACAAAAAATGACATAGTATAGTATGGCATAAAATGTCAAAAATACATCATTGTATATTAAGGCTTAAAAGTTCATACAAAAATTATAGTATGGTCTGGCATGAGACGAAATACTATAATTTGCCATAAAAATGCCAAAAAAGATCTTAGTGTAGTATGGCAGAAAAATAAAAAAAAACGACATAGTATATTAAGGCATAAAAGGTCATAAGATCATCGTAGTATGGTCTGGCATGAGACGAAATAGTATAATTAGCCATAAAAATGCCAAAAAAGATCTTAGTGTAGCATAGCAGAAAAATTTCAAAAAACGGCATAGTATAGTATGGCAGAAAATGTAAAAAATACATCATAGTATATTAAGGCTTCAAAGTTCATAAAAACATTATAGTATGGTCTGGCACGAGAGGAAATAATATAATTAGCCATAAAAATGCCAAAAAAGATCTTAGTGTAAGATAGCAGAAAAATGACAAAAAACGACATAGTATAGTATGGCATAAAATGTCAAAAATACATCATAGTATATTAAGGCTTCAAAGTTCATAAAAACATTATAGTATGGTCTGGCACGAGAGGAAATAATGGCCTGGCTCGCGTCTGGATCTTGGGAGTGACAAGTGCTTTGCCGAGTTCTTCCAGGAAAAGCCGACGTTGGTGCAATTTGCCGGCATTCCATTGCTGGTTGATTTCAGTCCACAGGACATAGGCATTGTAAGCAGACACGTCCACAATGTTGTAGAAAATCACCAAAGGTCAACGGGCAGTCTTGCGCTAAAAAGGATAACCGGTACTTTTGTCAACACAAAAACTGAAACGGGTCAGATTCAAATTCATAGTTTAGTAAGGCATAAAAAGTAATAAATACGACATAATATAGTAAGGCATAAAAAGTCATAGTATAGTAAGGCATAAAAAGTAATAAAAAAGTCATAGTTTAGTAAGGAATAAAAAGTAATAAAAACGACATAGTACAATAAGGCATAAAAAGTCATATTTTATTAATGCATAAAATGTCAAAAAAACAACAGTACAGTAAGGCATAAAAAGTCATAGCATAGTAAGGCATAAAAAGTCATAAAAACAACATAGTATAGCAAGGCATAAAAAGTCTTAGTATAGTAAAGAATAACAAGTCATACAAAAGTCACATTGTAGTAAGGCATAAAATGTCAAAAAAACGACATAGTATAGTAAAGCATAAAACGACATAGTATAGCAAGGCATAAAAAGTCTTAGTATAGTAAAGAATAACAAGTCATACAAAAGTCACATTTTAGTAAGGCATAAAATGTCAAAAAAACGACATAGTATAGTAAAGCATAAAAAGTCATAGTATAGTAAGACATCAAAAGTCATAAAAAAGTCATAATATAGTAAGGCATAAAAAGTCATAAAAATAACATTGTATACCAAAGCATAAAAAGTCATAGTATAGTAAGGCTTAAAACGTCATAAAAAAGTCATATTTTAGTAGGGGATAAAATGTCAAAAAAACGACATAGTACAGTAAGGTATAAAAAGTCATAGTATAGTAAGGCATAAAAAGTCATAAAAAAAGTCATATTTTAGTAAGGCATAAAATGTCCAAAAAGCGACATAGTATAGTAAGGCATAAAAAGTCATAGTATAGTAAAGAATAAAAAGTCATAAAAACGACATAGTACAGTAAGACATAAAAAGTCATAAAAAAGTCATAGTTTAGTAAGGCATAAAAAGTTATAAAAACGAAATAGTATAGTAAGGCATAAAAAGTCATAGTATAGTAAGACATAAAAAAGTCATAGTTTAGTAAGGCATAAAAAATAATAAAAATGACATAGTAGAGTAAGGCATAAAAAGTCATAGTATAGTAAAGACTAAAAAGTCATAAAAAAGTCATATTTTAGTAAGGCATAAAATGTCAAAAAAACGACATAGTATAGTAAGGCATAAAAAGTCATAGTATAGTAAGACATAAAAATGACATAGTATAGTAAGGCATAAAAAGTCATAAAAACAACATAGTATAGCAAGGCATAAAAAGTCATAGTATATTAAGACATAAAAAGTCATAAAAAAGTCATATTTATGTAAGGCATAAAAAGTTATAAAAACGACATATTTTAGTAAGGCATAAAATGTCAAAAAAACGACATAGTATAGTAAGGCATAAAAAGTCATAGTATAGTAAGACATAAAAAGTCATAAAAAAGTCATAGTATAGTAAAGAATAAAAAGTCATAAAAATGACATAGTATAGTAAGGCATAAAAAGTCATAAAAACAACATAGTATAGCAAGGCATAAAAAGTCATAGTATATTAAGACGTAAAAAGTAAAAAAAAAAGTCATATTTATGTAAGGCATAAAAAGTTATAAAAACGACATATTTTAGTAAGGCATAAAATGTCAAAAAAACGACATAGTATAGTAAGGCATAAAAAGTCATAGTATAGTAAGACATAAAAAGTAATAAAAAAGTCATAGCTTAGGAAGGCATAAAAAGTAATAAAAACGACATAGTATAGTAAGGCATAAAAAGTCATAGTATAGTAAAGAATAAAAAGTCATAAAAAAGTCATATTTTAGTAAGGCATAAAATGTCAAAAAAACGACATAGTATAGTAAGGCATAAAAAGTCATAGTATAGTAAAGAATAAAAAGTCATAAAAATGACACAGTATAGTAAGGCATAAAAAGTCATAAAAAAGTCTTATTTTACTAAGGCATAAAATGTAAAAAAAAACGACATAATATAGTAAGGCATAAAAAGTCATAAAAACGACATAGTATAGCAAAGCATAAAAAGTCATAGTATAGTAATGATTAAAACGTCATAAAAAAGTCATAGTTAAGTAAGGCATGAAAAGACATAGTATAGTAAGGCATAAAAAGTCATATAAAAACATAGTATAGTAAGGCATAAAAAGTAAAAAAAAACCTACGTAGTATAGCAAGGCTTAAAAAATCATAGTATAGTAATGATTAAAACGTCATAAAAAGTCATAGTTTAGTAAGGCTTTTTACGCCTTACTATATTATGACTTTTCATGTCTTACTATAGTATGAGTTTTTTATGACTTTTTATGCCTTACTATACTATGACTTTTTATGCCTTACTATACTATGTAGATTTTTTATGACTTTTTATGCCTTACTATACTATGACTTTTTTATGACTTTTTATGTCTTACTATACCATGACTTTTTATGCCTTACTATAATATGTAGTTTTTATGACTTTTTATACCTTACTGTACTATGTCGTTTTTATGACGTTTTAAGCCTTACTAAATTATGACTTTTTTATGACTTTTTATACCTTAATGTACCATGACTTTTTATATCTTACTATACTATGTCGTTTTTATTACTTTTTATGCCTTACTAAACTCTGACTTTTTTATGACTTTTTTATGTATGACTTTTTATGCCTTACTATACTATGACTTTTTTATGACTTTTTGTGACTTTTTATTCTTTACTATACTTTGACTTTTTATGCCTTATTATACTATGTCGTTTTTTTTACATTTAATGCCTTACTTAACTATGACTTTTTTATGACGTTTTAAGCCTTACTATACTATGACTTTTTTATGACTTTTTATACCTTAATATATTATGACTTTTTATGACTTTTTATTCTTTACTATACTATGACTTGTTATGCCTTACTATACTATGTCTTTTCTTTTTTACATTTAATGCCTTACTTAACTATGACTTTTTAACTAACCCTAACCCTAACCCTTTTCATGCCTTACTATACTATGACTTTTTATGACTTTTTATTCTTTACTATACTATGACTTTTTATACCTTCCACTGATGCGGAGGAGATCAGTCAGATAGGGGGGCGAGGTTGTGTGAATGTATAGAGAAGGATTTTGAACGTGATATGGAATTTGACTGGGAGCCAGTGGAGCTGCTGGAGGACGGGGGTGATGTGGTGAGAGGAGGGGGTTCGGGTGATGATACGGGCTGCAGAGTTTTGGACCAGTTGGAGCTTGTGGAGGGATTTGTGGGGGACACCGAAGAGGAGTGAATTACAATAATCAATGCGCGAGGTGACGAGGGTGTGAACTAGAATAGCGTGGGGTGAGAGAGGGGCGGAGATGATTAATGTTGCGTAGATGGAAATATGCAGACCGAGTGATGTTATTAATGTGGGAGTGGAAAGACTCTTAACCTGTGGGGAGGGGGACACTGTGGAGCTGTCTAAGGTGAGGGTCAGCTTTGGATAGGGAGGATTTGGTGCAGATAATAAGAAGTTCAGTTTTATCGCTGTTTAATTTGAGGAAGTTATAATAGTTATAATGATGATGATGAGGGTAATAATAACTAGCAGATCAGAACAGCATGTAAACAACTGCTGAGCTAGTGAAAGTTGCTAAAAGTAGCAGGGTGCTGGAGCAGAACTGTGTAAGTTTAAATGTACAGCAGGTAGTTAGACACTGTGATGAAGAAAATAGCAACGTAAACTGTGTTCAGACAAAGCAGCAAATGAACTCTAGCAGTAACAGAAACTGAATGGAGATGGGACACCACACTGACGTCAGCATGTCAACGTGAACAGCATCAGTATTAGTGAAAAGACATTTAGAAGTAAAAATTGTAAAAGAATATTTAAAGAAGTTCTGAGATAAATGAACAAATCAAGTCAGTTAAAACGTTTCTGAGTAAATGTGTTACTGGGTTAAATTTGAAAATGGGGAGGGAGGGGTAAAACATGTTATAGGGAGATAGTAATAATATATGATAAAACTATAAAATTAAAGGGTAATTAGGTTACCAGATATATCAGTTCCGAGGTGAGAGCATCGAAATCAACCAATTGATTTCAATTAGGAACTTTGGAGCCTTAGCATACACCTGATAATTACTAATATACTCAGTTGGCAATTTATTATTAAAATAGTTTTAGTGAGTTGTTGATTCAGTTAATCACTGTGGAGGATGTAATGTAAATTACATTATACAGAGCTGTTTATGTTATTTAGCCTACCTTAAGTGATAAAAATGGGGTGGTGATGGTGTCACAGTTTTGTAAGGCATAAAAAGTCATAAAAATGTCATAAAATGTTATAAAAATGTCATAGTATAGTAAAGCATAAAAAGTCACAATACAATAAGACATAAAAGGTCATAGTATAGTAAGGCATCAAAAGTCTTAGAAATACATTTATTATGTTATTATACTATGTCCAAAACCCTTAACCTTTAGGAACTGCAGTTATTGATCCTTCAGTGTTTGCTTCCATTTTCAGTCACAGAATTTGACAGTTGGCCTATGCTCAACATGCGTGGGTATGTCGCTTAAGTCTCTAAACATGTGTGGTTAACACAAGCAGCAACCTCTGAGACTGAAACATGAAGCCAACACGGAAGTACCAAAGACTGCACTTCTTCAAATGACATCTTGAAGCTGGCTCCAACAGTGAGTCAGTCCCCAGAGACTCCCATGTTAAAATGTCCAACTTTACAGCAAATAAACATGTTTACAGCCTGGTACAAAAACTGTTTTGGTCTCAATAGCTAATTTCCTCCTTCATGACAATTGTAAAGGGGAATCTTTATACAACTCAATTGTTTAAATTTTATGAAGACTTAATGCCTGCCACAAGCCGGCATGCACCGAAGCTTCGGCTCCACATGCGCCCCTCTTCTTTGCCCATTTCTGGGTTAGCCGTGAGTTCAGCGGAGACAGGTACTGGCAAGATGGCGACAGC
>NC_079364.1:12500-17500 GCF_021018895.1 Seriola aureovittata
AAATGCACTTGCTCCTTCATACCTGTCTGATCTGCTTAAACCTTATACTCCATCTCCTGCTCTCTGTTCCCAGAGTTAAAAAGACGTCCGCTGGCTGCAGAGCCTTTTCCTATCGGCCCCTCTGCTCTGGAACAACCTCCCTGCTGATATCAGACTGATATCTGATATCTGACTCCGTTCAGACTTTCAAATCTAAGCTTAAAATTTATTTTTATGCCTTTACTTTCAGTTAGCTTCTTATTCTTTTACAAACTAAGGCTTTGTACCTCTTGCCATCCTACCACCAGCACGTGGGCCTCAGTCTCAATAAACCATTAAACTCAGTACAGTATAGTCCAGGTTGTCCTGCCGACGAGATCACTGTAAACTTTCTGAATATCTAACTTAACCCTAATTTTTGAGCGCCCAGGCTGTGTGCCTCTCTCTCTCCCTTCTCCTTTTCTATCTGCTTCCTATTCCTGTCCACAGCTCCTCCCCCAGAGCTGGATCTGCAAACCACCTACTGCCCCATGACCCTGTTTAACAGCTGCTGCTAAACCTGCTAATATTTACAACAATTAATAATGATAACTATTAATGTCATTAGTTGTCATTACTATTTTTATCAGTACGAGCACTACAGTTGCCACTACATTACTATTGCTGTTCCTGCCGTTACTGTCACTATTATTAATATTACTATCACTGCACATTCTTGATCTTTTCCTCTGTGCTCTCTCTTGCTTTTTCTCTCTCTCTCTCTCTCCCTCTCCAACCCAACCAGTTGATACAGATAGCTCCGCCCACCCTGAGTTCAGCTCTGCTCGAGGTTTCTGCCTCTTTAAAGGAAGTCTTTCCTTGCCACTGTCACATAGTGCTGCTCGTGGTGGGAACTGTTGGATCTCTGTAAATAATATTATAAAGAGAAGGTCTAGACCGGCTCTGTTTGGAAAGTGCCTTGAGAAAATGTATGTT
The DNA here is from genome assembly GCF_021018895.1 of Seriola aureovittata. Classification (NCBI taxonomy): domain Eukaryota; kingdom Metazoa; phylum Chordata; class Actinopteri; order Carangiformes; family Carangidae; genus Seriola; species Seriola aureovittata. The sequence continues at coordinate 13,455 of NC_079364.1, forward strand.
GTGAATTGGCGCTATACAAATAAAAATTTACTTGACTTGACTTGATGAAGCCACAAGCCAAAATGTGTTGGTCTATTAAAGTTGAGCCAGAAACCTCCACCTCGCTTCTAACACCAACATTCAAATGTATAGGTATTTTTGTGCAGCTCAAGCTGCTGTCCATCTAACTACATATTGCAACATGGTTAAAACTAAATCTCTTTATTTATCTTAAACAGTATGTTTTAAGCAAAACCTGTTGCGTAGAAACAGATGTACTGACTGCAGCTTGTTTCAGATAATAAACTTTCTTCCTCCCCTAAGAATTTTAGATATATGTGTAGTTTCCTGTCAGCAGAGACTGCAACTATATTTATGCTCTCTATGATGTTTAATTGTACGATTCTCAGATCACAACATGTCCCCTGCTAGTAACACCACTCTTAAACCACTACAGTCCTGATACACTCTTTGTCTTTCCACCAACATTTTTTACATCACATGTATCTTCTTATAACTTGAATAACATGACAATCTACTATATTGATCTATTATATTATACTTATATATTGAGTGTTTTATGTGTTCTACTGCTTTGTTACCGGTTAGGGTGCAGATATCAATGTTTCTGCTGAGAAAAAAGATCTGAAACCTTAGTTGAGCTGAACTTCATGCTGTTTATGAACATTACATATAATAGAATGAAACAGAATACAGTAGAGTCCAGCTCACCGGTCAGGTTGTAGTCAGAGAAACTCTGAAGGTCTTTGAGGACCTGGTTCACACTCGAATTGAGGTTCTTCATCCTGCTCTGGACGTCGTTCTGGTTCTTCTCAATAAAATCCAGGATTCCTCCATGATGGATGACCGAGTCATTCAGACCAGAGACACATGTCCACAAACTGGAAACGTGTCGATTCAGTCCTAAACAGAGGAAACATCAGATAACAGGGGACACATGGGAACAGGGGACACATGAGAACAGAGGACACATGAGAACAGGGGACACATGAGAACAGGGGACACATGAGAACAGAGGACACATGAGAACAGAGGACACACGAGAACAGAGGACACACGAGAGCAGAGGACACATGAGAGCAGAGGAGACGAGAAAAGAGGACACATGAGAACAGAGGACACATGAGAACAGAGGACACATGAGAACAGAGGACACATGAGAGCAGAGGACACGAGAAAAGAGGACACATGAGAACAGAGGACACATGAGAACAGAGGACACGAGAACAGAGGACACATGAGAGCAGAGGACACATGAGAACAGAGGACACATGAGAACAGAGGACACATGAGAGCAGAGGACACATGAGAGCAGAGGACACGAGAAAAGAGGACACATGAGAACAGAGGACACATGAGAACAGAGGACACATGAGAACAGAGGACACATGAGAGCAGAGGACACGAGAAAAGAGGACACATGAGAACAGAGGACACATGAGAACAGAGGACACGAGAACAGAGGACACATGAGAGCAGAGGACACATGAGAACAGAGGACACATGAGAACAGAGGACACATGAGAGCAGAGGACACAGGAGAACAGGGGACACGAGAAAAGAGGACACATGAGAACAGAGGACACATGAGAACAGAGGACACATGAGAGCAGAGGACACATGAGAACAGATGACACATGAGAACAGAGGACACATGAGAACAGAGGACACATGAGAACAGAGGACACGAGAACAGAGGACACATGAGAGCAGAGGACACATGAGAACAGAGGACACGAGAACAGAGGACACATGAGAACAAAGGACACATGAGAACAGAGGACACATGAGAAAAGAGGACACGAGAACAGAGGACACATGAGAGCAGAGGACACATGAGAGCAGAGGACACATGAGAGCAGAGGACACATGAGAACAGAGGACACGAGAAAAGAGGGCAGGGGGACACAGTAGGACATTGTACATATCATTCTTGCTCATGTATTCATCATTAGTCAGCTGACCAGCGTCCACTCTTTACCTGAGGACAGCGGCCATGAGTCTCAGAACCACTGACCCAGTTCAGGTTCAGATCTTTGTTCAGTTCAGTTATTGTTGAATTTGATGCCCATGAGCAACTCATATCAGGAGTTCCACCTGCTGAACCTGCGGCTCATCAGTGTTTCCTGAAATGAAGATTTAAAAGGTTCCATCAGAACCAACCATACCTTCCTTGATCTTGTGGATGGAGTCAGAGACGCCGTCCAGTCTCCCACAGACGCCCTCCAGCTTGGACAGCCTCTTCTCCAGCCCGTCTCCAGACCTCTTACACTCTCCCATCTCCACCAGCAGTGTGCTCTCAAACCGCCGGATGTCGTGGCCCATCCCGTCCAGACGGTCCCGGCTCTCCTCCACGTGCTCTGTCACCTCCTGCTGGATCTTGTCCAGCTCAGAGATGATCTTATCCTTGGTGTTTCCTGGGGGGAGTCAGAGGATGAAGGAGTGAACGTCAGGTGGGGCAGGTGTGTTAATGACTGTTGGTCATTGTTAGTGTGGCTCACCGAGGTCTGTGATGACGCTGCCGTGTTTCTGCACCGTGTGTTCAAGCCCCTTCAGGGTGTCGTTGATGGAGCTGAAGGTGAGAATGACCTCAGACATTTCGCCTTGCAGCGTCTTCAGTTGGTTGTTGTTGATGGAGCCTCCAATCACACTGTGGCCATCTAAAGGCTTCTCAGCATCCAACCGAGTCCCAGGTCCACTGGTACCACCACTAGCACCACTGCTACCAGCGTTACCAGAACCAGCAGAACCAGAAGAACCAGCTCCTGTTGGGTGTTTAGTTTGTTTACAACATTGAGGTCAGCTCACATTAAACCAGCGTCGCACTTTGTTCAAATGTTGATTATTTTTAAAATCTTTATTTATTAATTAGTTAATTAATCAGAGTTTTTCTAAATAACTTTATCATCAGACGTTTGAACTTTGTGAATAACTGAAACATCAGGGTGGCATCAGGCTTTGTGAAGGATCATTTGATTGGTTGATCTAACCTGTGTGCGTGTCCAGGCTGGTCTTACATTGGCCAGTGCACCTTCTGACATCATCTCGCAGCAGGTGGACTTCGTTCTGCAGGTGTGAACAGATCTGGAAGCAGCCTTCTTTCTCTGAGTCCAGTCTGATCTGGAGTCTGCTGATGTGGCTCTGCATGCGCCCCAGTGTATCATGGGAGTGATTCTTCAGCCTTCCCAACTCATCTTCCACCTTCCTGCACAGCTCGCTGTCCTGCCCCAGCAGCTCCACCTCCGTCACAATTCGGTTAAAGTGTTCGCCGTGGTCGCCTGTCAGAGCCTTGATCTTACGGACATCATGGCTCAGGTCCAGAACCTGGACGTTGGTTGACATGTTAATATCTCAACAGTAAAAACATAATTATTCACTTCTCTTTCATCTGTGAGACCTGAAATCTTGTAATATAAAAATATTTACAAAGGATGAAGATGATAACGTTTATACACACATTAAATATGAGTGGTCAGCTATCCTAAAGCTCCTCCAGTGTAAAGGTGTGTGTCCATGTGTAGTGTGATTATAGATCAGCTCTAGCTTCTATATTAATACTGTGAAAGTATCAAAGCCTCAGTCCACAGAGAAATGCACACAGCCTGTATTCAGAAACTGAGCCTTAAAACCAGCCGTCAGGACTTCTGGAACTTTGTGATGTCACAACAAAGCAGTCACCACGCCCCGCCCACCTGGACCCACCATCCAAACCTTGCAGGATTTGGTTTCTCTGAGTGTTTTTACCTGAAATCTGCTTTATTTTTATTGGATCAGCCAATCAGAAGAGAGGCTCAGAGATGACTCACCTTGTCGTGCAGAGAGTCTCCGGACACCGACAGGTCTTTAAGTCGAGTGTTAAAATGTTGAATCCGATCTTCATTGGCCACCACTCTCCACTCCAATGATTTCTTTGTTGTATTTTCTCTGTCTCCTCCTGTCCCAGATAATCCTCCCCCTGTTCCTCCTCCTCCTCCTACCCCCCCCCACCTTCCTACATCTCCTCGATCACCTCCTCTTTCTTCCAGCCCTCCACAGCTGCACTTCTC
>NC_079364.1:22500-82500 GCF_021018895.1 Seriola aureovittata
TGTGTGTTGATTTGTTGAGATGGATTTGCTGGTGAAGACGTCTGAGTTAAAGACTTTATCTGATGGAGAAAATGAGACGTTGAACTGACACTGAACAAATGATCCAGCAGACAAACATCATCATTGACCTCATCTTCACGTGACATCATCATCATCTTCCTGCTGAAATGAAAGGATTTAAAACACTGGTTCAGAGACAGGAGAGCAGATAATAGAGTGTCCGACTCCAGCAGCTGAACTCTGCCGCTCTACATTATAAAGAATGGTCCAACACCTTGAGTCCACGGGGTCCAGGTCTGGGGACTGTGCTGGTCTGGTGAACTCTGTCAGCAGTGTTCAGGCCTACTTCCTGCAGTACATTGTTGGTGGAGTCATGGTGATTATCGGAGGGTTTGGAAGAAGCGTTCATTCAGCATTCATTAACTCGGTCCCTGATGACGACCTGTTTTCTTTCACATCTACAGGAGAGTTCAGGTGATTTCTGACCTTTACACCAGTTAAGGTTTTTCACTGCTGAAGTTTCATGGGAACGCCTCAATAATGACAGGTGCTCATATAAACGATGGTCATAGAAAGCACCACGGCTCTCGTGGTGATGTCATTTTCTAAGAGAACCGATTGGTCGGGAAGCGGAACCTTTAAATGTGTCGACCTGTTGTCTGGAACGCAGCCTGCTCTTAAATCAGCTCAACAAAAAAAGTTCAGAAAAACTTTAAAACTCCTTTGACATATTTAAAATGATATAATTTATATAATAATATAAAGTAATATACCCGCGTATTAACAGTCAGACTTCAGTAGACAGGAGCTGCTGAATCTGGAACTTTTCCACATTAAAATCTGCAGTTTTAATCATGGCAACATTTCATTGGCCACCTGTCAGTGATGTCATACGTCTTGTGTTTGTCAGACATAAACTCAAAATGACTTTTATCCAGTTTTAAGTCATATTTTTAAGATTGACTTTTTACATCTTGGTGGTTTCTATATATTTTGACCAGATGAAGGATTTTAGTTTTTGACGTCGGCCTCTGAATCTGAACAAACATCTCGTTACCTTTCCTACGAGCTTCCGTCACTTTACAGACATCTTTACAACATTCATTAAACCTTTTCTCCATATACATAATCATTATTATAAGAGTTTAATGATCATTATCTGAAACCATGTCATCAGCAGTAGAGCCCCCACCTGCCTGAAAGGTGACTGGGTAGCGTACACCTGATGCTCCCACTCTCACAAGTCCTTCACCTGACCCACAACCTGTTCCCCGCCCTCATCATGTGACACCAGATAACAACATGATCAATCTGGGCTTCAGTGAGCTCAGGCTATCTCAGTCAGACTGTCCCTCATCATCATCACCTTCATCATCGTCATCCTTTTCATTGCTGAGTGTCTCCAACTGTCCTGACACAAGTTCCACAGGTTTCTACTTTATTCTTCTCAAATGAACTGAAACAGCATCACAAGCTGTGGAGAGCTCATTACCATGGAAACATACTAACATGTGTGACATCACAGGGATCCTGTGGCTTCACACTGACATCATCAGAGTTGCTGCTGTCCTGTAGAACCGGACCAGGAGTCAAACCTGCAACCTTTCAACATTTCCTGTTCACTCTCTCAGCTGAATAGCTCCTGCACACACACACACACACACAAACACACACACACACACACACACAAAGCTCTTCTGTGGTGAGGTCATCATATCCTGACGTCACCATCACCTCCTCCCTCATCTCCACCCTCACCATCATCGTCATCATCATCATCCTTTCCGTGCACGTGTCATCTTACCTGTGTCTGCTGGTCGCGCGGGCACTGTGCGCGTGCCCGCCAGTGTACAGGCTGTAGGAAGGTCGCAGCGGGAACGCGCTCTTGGCGTGTCCACAAGTCCAGAGTGCGAGCAGCAGCAGCAGGCGCGTGGCCATCCCGCCGATCAATACACGTTCAATAGGCTTCACTATCAATACAGGGTATCAATTCTCGATCAGACTGATCAACATCTCAGCTGGCGGGAAAAGCTATCATCTCCATGGAAACAAAATAAGTTTCCACAAAGTCCGTCCGTCCTACTGACCCATGATCCGGATTCGGATCCAAACTCCCAGAAACCAGACCAGAAACAGAGTCCAGTCTCCTTTGATCCGCTCCGGGTCCTGCTCCGGGTCAGGGTCCTGCTCCGGGTCAGGGTCCTGCTGGTACCGCGGGTTTAATCTGTTTTAATCCGGTTTGGGGCGGTCACAGTTTGTTCATCAGAACTTTTCATGTGAAACAAAGGGAAGAAAACGTTGCGACAGACTGAACCGAGACCAGCTGCTCCTCCTCTTCATCACCGCCCCCCGAACTGTCCCCGCCCCTCCCGGAGGAGAAACCAGACACGTGCAGCTCCGCACCCACACCTGCAGTCAGGCGGACAGATCCCGTCCCCACAGTCCTGATACCGGGTCTGTACCGGGTCTGTACCGGGGGGGTTTATGCCCCATAAAAAAATAAAAAAGCAAGGAAAGTCTTCTTCTTCTTCTTCTTCGGGTCATTTTAAGCTTCACCTGAAGTAAAGAATTAATTGCAAATTATTTGTCAATAAACCAACAGTTTCTCCATCGCTCCATAATATCGTCACCTTCCTAAAATAATGGCCTAAGTCATGTTTTGACAAAAATGTTTTTTTTGCCTAAATCACCCCCTCATGATGCTGGCCACCTCTGGTAAAATCGCCTGAATCCTCAGTTGAGGGGAACATGCAATTCTACCCCCGGTTGTATAATGGCCTATGTCAAAAGTGTGACTCTTTTGTTGAGTTTTTTGTGTTTCCTGAAAAACCTGAAAAAATGACTTAGGCCATTATTTTAAGAGGGTGTCGATATGATATAATAATTTATAATATCATTTTTAATAAAGTTGATTCCAACAGTTTCATGTGATTCTGTCTGAATCATAAACATCAGCAGTTTGTATCAAAGTCAACGATTAAGTTTAACATTTAACAACGAATTCGGTTTTTCTGTCACTGAAATAACAGACTGGAACTGGAACAGACTGGAACTGGAACAGACTGGAACTGGAACTGGAACAGGCTGTAACTGAATCACTGTAACTGGACCACTGGAACTGGAACAGACTGGAACTGGAACAGACTGGAACTGAACCACTGGAACTGGAACAGACTGGAACTAGAACAGACTGGAACTGAACCACTGGAACTGGAACAGACTGTAACTGGAACAGACTGGAACTGAACCACTGGAACTGGAACAGACTGGAACTGAACCACCGTAACTGGAACAGACTAACTGGAACAGCCTGGAACTGGAACACTGTAACTGAACCACTGGAACTGGAACAGACTGGAACTGGAACAGACTGGAACTGGAACAGACTGGAACTGAACCACTGGAACTGGAACAGACTGGAACTGGAAGAGACTGGAACTGAACCACCGTAACTGGAACAGACTAACTGGAACAGACTGGAACTGGAACAGACTGGAACTGGAACAGACTGTAACTGGAACAGACTGGAACTGGAACTGGAGCAGGCTGTAATTGGACAACAATAATGTGAACCTGTCCTTTCATATAAAGACATAAACTTGGATGTTACTTTAAAACCTTTCAGTATCTGTTTGATGACACAGAGGTGAAAACATCCTGCAGATTTCCTGAGGTTAAAGGATGTTTCATATCTGCTGTTCCTAAAATAACCCAGTCAAGATTACCTCTGACACACACACACACACACACACACACACACACACACACACACACAGAGTAGATAACAGTAGTAGCTGCAGTCTTTCTGATAACAACAGTCTCTGTAAACGTATTGTTCTGTGGGTGTGTTTGATTTGTGTGACTGTACATGTATTAAATCACTGATTCATTAAAGTTGATGTAACTTTGCTTTTTACCTGTAATACTAACTTTCACCTTACAATGTGACTATCCTCATCATCATCATCAGTAAGATCATCTGACCTGTTTGAGACTCTTATTTTGAAAGGGAATCCATGTGGTGGAGTAAATAAATATTCTGTTTACTTCAGAGCTCAGTTTAACATTGGAGCTTTGAACAGCCCTCTCTGCATTGGGGGGGGGGGGGTTTCCTCAAAAGCTGTCAGTGATGTCACTGTGAGACCAACACTGGGTGATAGAGGACAAATGTAATGTAATTAAATATGAAGGATCGAAATTGTTGGATTTAAAAGATGGTCTCTCCGTTCATTTTGTGGCATTTTCACATTACGTCGCCATGGTTTCTCAAATTGCTAAGAAAAGTCATATTATACCATTCCTGATCAAACCACATGTCTTGATATATAAATTTGTTTGAGTTTTCTCAAAGCTGTGGGACAAGTTACATGCTGAAATTTTATGGAAGAGGAATAAGAAGTAGAAGTATGTCGGATTATATTATATATGCCTGCTGTACTTACAGTACTTACAGTACAGCAGGCATATAATAATCCACAACAGTTAAAAACATGGAGAGAGCAGCACACAACCAACGCCTGAACAAACTCTGATACAAACGTGAATGTTTCTCTTCCTAATAAGAACAACAGAGTGAGGCAGTAAACAGGACTCTGCAGTGGAAATACTCTTTATCAGATCTCATAAATCATGTAGTGACCCCCCCACCCCAGGTCCCACCCTCCTTGGGTGGAGACACAGACCACCCAGAGTACATCACTCACCCTAACCACTGTTTTCAGTTTTATGGGGCTGTTTTTAAATGGAGCTTTTGTATTAAAGACAGAGTCACATTCCAGAGTTAAAGCCTCAGGTGAGAGACACAGAAACTCTCTTTCAGAGATCTGCATCAACGTTTTGTCATCAGCTACAGTCACTCTCACCTCGACAAAACTTCACATGTCCACTGAAAACCACACTAAAAGCAGCCACATGTTAAACTATAACAATCCAGTGGCTCTGATTATTTTAGACTTTATTCCTTCATCAATTCATTGTGATTGTCATTCTCCTGGTCCGTCTGTCTGGATCTGGTGATCCTCCTCAAGTTTCCTATGTTAAATGGTTATTGAGATTCAATTTTGTTTAATTGCAATCAAACAAATTTCAAATCAATAACATATCAGTATCAATAACAATGACAGCTTTATGTGCAGGTGAAAGAAAAAGATTTCTGTGATTTACAGTAGATAAAAGTGACTGGATTCAACTCTTAAAGCTCCATTAAACCCTTTACTGAAACCTGGAGTTACATGGTTTTAAGCAGACAGCTGAGTGACGACTGCAACAGTGACATACGAGTCCTTGTAATGCAGCTTTGATATGTAGTAAAGACAGAGACTTTTCTTTTTGTGTTTGTGCGTGCGTACGTGCGCGTGTGTTAGAATTAATACAGCCAGAATACAGAATATGGCTTGAATACAGCTGGTACACAGCTGGTCCACAGCTGGATCCTGTGGACCTTCAGTGAGAGTGAGACAGAGCAGAGAGGTGTGTTTTAGTTGATACACTGCAGATGTGAGCAGGGATGGAAGAATCTGACAAATAACGGAGTGGAAGTGTGAAGTGTGTGTGTGTGCATGTGCGCGTGCACGTGTGTGTATGTGTTCTGTTCAGGTGTCTGCTGTGTGTTGGGAACCTGGACCACAAGGTGATGAGTCCGTCTCTCTTGGGGTCCTGCTTCACTGAGTCTCACACTGGCTCCGGATCAGCTGATTCTTAACTTTGCTTTAATAATCCAGCAGCAGGTTTTTGAGACAGAGGACAGAGAGAAAGATAAATATTATATTAGATGGTAAAACCTGCAGGTAAATTCTGTTATAGTGACAGCAAAGGGTTTTAATCAACAAGATAAAATGCAAAGAGAATAATCACATAACTGCAACAGAACACGCTGTAGAAACCTTCCATGTATTATAGTAAGACTGAGGATATAAATAAGATTCTTTAATATTTTTTAATTTGATGAACAAACTGTTAGTCAACCCTTTTGATCACAGTCATAACTCTGGTCTCCTTTAAAAGGAAACTCTACATTTTACAACCGAACAGTCAGAAGGAGTGAAAGAGACACTGAACCAAAATTAGAGGCACAGACATGGTGGAAATGTGTGGAGAGGTTGTGTGAATGCAACACACCTGAAGTAGCTTAAAGGTCAAAATGTCACACAGGATCAGGGCTTCATTTATGACACGTGGAAACTCTGGAGTAGTAAAGTGATTAGACTGATCCATAAAATCATCTATTGATCTTTATTCTTTATCACTTTATTGTAAACTCTTTGGGCTGGTGAACCTGATGTCACCACCCACTACAAGAAAATCCGTACTTACAACCGGACCACACAACAACTAGTGCAAGACAAAAAACTACAACAAGACCAGCAACACACCAGAACAGGCTGTGTATGGAGCCTGTGTTTGTCTTCACATGGTGAGGTCATTGTTAACATTCGTGACAGCTTATCTTGTTTCATTCACTTCAGTGTTGACAAAGATGGAAACTGTGACTGCTGTGTTGTTCATGGAAACCCTCTGCTGTGATACCTGTCAGTCCACACTGAGGGAACACCAGCTAAATATCACTTCCTGCTGTAGTGCCTCTGGGCAACACACTCAACACTACGTAGCTGGGCAGAGACCTGCTGACCCTGATGGCTCCAGTCTCCATGACAACGCTTTGACAGCAGTAACTGAGATCCTGAAAGTCTTCACCATAATCTGTCATGTGTTCACACACTGAAGAGAGACCTGATCAGATGAAGAACTGATCAGAAAGGTTTTTCCTTCCACCAGAATCAATACATAATATAATAAATTGTTAATGTTCAGCTCCTGTTTAAAAAAAACCTCTGATCTTTTCTTCCTGATCAGAAATCAGCTTGTTCACCTTCAGGCTGAATCCCCACCCCCTCCTCTGTCACCTGTCTGGCCTGTAGGTGATCACCTGGCAGTCAGTGCTCAGGTGAGAACTGTAAATCAGCTCAATATCTGTCACTACAACAACACGAGGATGAGGCCTGCAGACAAAACTGTGGGTAAAGTTTTCTCTCAGTTCTGGTTGAACCTATGTATATATATATTTAAACATGCACATGAATTGTTGATGAAACTCTTTATACTCTGTTATGTGTTGTTTCTGGTCTGCTGCAGCCCCCCCCCCCCCCCCCCCCCCCCCCCCACCACCACCACCACCACCCCTGCAGACACCAATAAAGCTTCCCCTAATCTGTTTTTAAGTGCAGTTGTAAAACCACAGAAGAAGTCCTGAGAGTCTCTTTCCTGTTGTTTGGGGTCAAAGGTCACAGAGAAAAGCTGATTCTGTCTGATGACTTGATGAAGTTGATCAGGAACCAAACTGGAGAAGGAACACTGGTTTAAACAGGTTGACAGAAGCTTGACAAAGACAAGAGGGAGCATAGAGGATAAAGACACAGGAAGAGAGGAAGTAAATGAATATCAGACACACAAGGTAAGTGATTTCAAAATAAAACAGGAAATGAATCAAAAAGTCCAAACGTAGAGTCCAACAAAGTCCAAAAGTGTGAACATCCTCATCTGTAGTGACAGCAAACAGCTGGTCTGACTCCAACACAGAGAGAATAAACATGAGTGAAGGAGGAGGAGGAGTAAAGGATGAAGAGTGAACAGCCGCTGACTGCCCGAGAATAAATTTCTAGTTTCTGAAAGTCAAGTCAGGATGTTTTCTCAGTAAACAAAACCTGAATCAGACCAGTATTTGCCGTGACCTCCCTTCGCCTTTAAACCAGCACCAGTTCTCCCTGTACACCTGCTCACACTTCTTCAGGTTCTTGTCAGGTAGATTGTTCTAACATCTTGGGGAACCTGCCTTGGTTCTTCTGTCTCTTCATGTCTATCTCTGTTGACTCTTTTTTTACGTTTTATGCTAGGACCTTTTTCTCAATTCCTGTTTTATTTTGTAGTAGCTTTCTTAGTGTGTCTCATGTTAGTTTTACTTCCTGTCTTTGTTGTGTTTCCCTCTTGCTGCCCCACCCTAACATGTTTCACCTGTGTTCTATCACCTTTGCCTCCCTTGTGTATTTAAGTCTTTGTCAGTTAGTGTTTTCCCTCTGTTGTTCTCCTCATTACATGTTTTGAAGTTCTCTTGTGTCTCAGGCTCCGGTTCTGTTTCCAGGTTTTACTAGTTCTTAGATTTTCTGGTTTTACTTATGTTGAGTGTCCTTGATGTCTCCATGTGTTTCCCTTCTTTGGACTTTTGTTTCCTTGGCTTGGATTTATCTCTACATGAAGTAAAACTTTTATTTCTTGTTTAACAAATAACTGAAGTACCAGCCCAGTTCTAACAGTGCTGCAGGACTCCTGGTTCTCCTGGTCTCTAACAGAGTTCTTTATGACTCTGTAGTATTTGGACTCAATGTTCTGCTGCAGAATGAATCTGGACCAATCAGATGCCTGATGATGATGATGATGAGCGTGGGTCTGGTTCTCCTGGTTTGGACCCCTCAGTAAAAATTAAGATAAATCTTCATTACCACTTAACATTAATAATGATTTCATCTAAAATAAGATAAATACACAGTTTTAAAGATGAATGGAGACATTAATGGACAATAATAAACTTACCTGATGTTTCATTATCTTCATGTAAATGTGTGAAAGGCCTGACAGGAGCTGGACCTGTACTGATCATTTTTACTTCAATAGGATTTGAATTCAGGACTCGTAATTCAATTGCATTTATTATTATTGTAAGTATTTTCATTATTATTATATTATTCAGGGTGTTTTCTCCAGCTGCCTTTTAAGTTTGTCTCAAGCTGAGAAAACGACATTTTATTGAATCAGGTGATTCTCTGTTTCTGGCTTTATCTATCTTTATCTTTCTTTCTTTCATCCTGCTCCACATCCTCCTTCTCATTTGTTTAATATCTAATTGTTCAGTGATCTGATAAAAGGTGAGACACCCGACTTGTTTCCTGTTTCATCAAGAGTCATAAAGGTGATAGACAGATCCAGACCAGATCCAGATCCAGATCCAGATCCAGGCTCAGTGACCACAAACTGACAAACAAACAAGGATGACAAAAAAAATGACAGCAAAGCAAAGAAAACACAACATGGTCAGTGTTCACAGGTGACGTTGACACGGAGATGAACATTCACCTTAATTGATTTAGTTCTGTAACATTTCACTGAGGAGACAGATCTGATCCATATATAATACAACCCGAGGGACAATGAACGAACCTAGAGACACACATACACGATTATAATATATATATATATATATATACAACTGTTTTGTCTGAAATGTTGATACCAATAAAGTCTGTTTGAATTGAATGAATGAATGAATGAATGAATGAATGATGGATGTGTGTGCAGGTAGAGAGCCGAGCTGATCCCCGGCTCCTCCTCCCAACAGTGGGACGTGTTTACAGAGTTCCAGCTGGAGGTTCAAGTGTTGGAAGTTTCAGAGGTCGATCCAGTTCAAGCTCTTCAAACACAAACAGCTTCATATTTAGACTGCTGCAGGCGGCTAATCTAAACTGCGCTAACAGTCACTGGGGCTGGAGAAAATACCTGGGGCCCCAGTTAACCCTCGCTCTTCTTTTTCCACTCCGCCCCTCCCCCACCCTCTCTGTTTACTTTACTTCCTGCAGGATCTTTCCACAGAGGAAAACTGCTGTGGTTCAGGTGGAGCAGAGTCCAAAACAACCGGCATCTTCATCATCTTCATCACCATCGTCACCATGATTAATATCATCATCTTCATCATCACTTGTATCATCTTCATCACCGTCATCGTCACCATCATCATCATCAACATCATCATCACTTTCATTTTCATCATTTTCATCATCATCACCAACAACATCATCATCATCATCATAACTTTCATCATCACCATCATCATCATCACTTTCATCATCAGCTGATAATAACTTAGCAGAAAGGCACATGATGAAAAACAGTTGAACATGTTTGACTCAGCAGGTCACGTTTTCTGTTTCTGACTGTGTAGAAATCAAACATCTTCCTCCTCTGGTTGGTGTTTGGCAGCTGGAAGCCATTACAACCCCCCCCCCCCACCACCACCACCACCACCACATTATAAATCCATTCAGGACCCTGCCAGCACACTCTGAGCCCCCGATACATGTGCTCATTAATATTTTCTGAAAACAGAATCAATCAGTCACATGACCAATTACTGGACCAATCACTGTTGCTAGGTTTTAATACATTTTTTTTTTACCTGCTCATAGAAACACAAAACTAACCAACCCCCCCCCCCCCCCCCCGGAAAAAAGTGTTAGTAAGTTACTGTTTTAAATGTACTTTTATCCACTAAGTTGTCTGTGTAGTTTCTGGGTTTAATGAGTTGATTTAGTGAGAGCTCCAGCAGAGAACAAACACTGTGACTCACCGTTGCTGCTGCTGAAGTTTATACACCAATAAAAGCTGTTACAGTCAGACGGCAGCTGATGATGGGCCAGGAACAGGAAGTAGAAGCTGACAGGGTGCATTATGGGTAAGAAATTAATTTAAAATCACCTCCTCTGAAGCTCAACCACACGGTGTTCACTCCTCAATGTTTGTGACTCGTTGACTTCTGTTGATAAACTTGGGGGGGGGGGGGGGTTTATACATTTCCTCATGTTCACACTTTTTCTTTACTTTAAACAAATACTTCATTAATTATCTTAATTATCCTCCTCCTCCTCATTTTCCGTCTTCTCCTTCTTCTTCTCCTCCTCATATTAACAAGTTTGCACCGCCCTTCAGTCGTCACATGATGATAACCTGCAGTGATGTGATCAGTCTCACCTTCCTGTCTCAGCTGTGCAGGAACAGGACGTCATCAATCTGTCATCATGGATACCATAAATCAGAATGTGTTTCCGTGGAGACAGGATGAGCAACAGTTTATCAGCTGACAGACGTCCTAAAGTCAGGAGAAGTGTTTAACCCTTTGTCTTTACTGTAAACTGCAAACAGCCTGCAAACAGTCAGTAGAGTGTCAGTGCAGTCTTCCTCTCTCTCTCCTGCAGGATGAAAACCGACCTCTGTCTGTAACAGCCTCAAAAAGCCTGTAAACAGTCAGTAAACAGTCAGTAAAGTGTCAGTGCAGTCTTCCCCTCTCTCTCTCCTGCAGCATGAAAACTGACCTCTGGTCTGTTTCTCTCTGCCCAACCTGCTCCAGATGTTTCCGTGCCGACTGCAGCAGATCTGAGGTCAGTTTACTGAGGGAAAACTACCCATGGTGCACTGGGAGCTTTCCAGTCAGAGCTGCCTCTAAACTGACACAGGGTTAGTTCACTCTGAGACACGACATCCAATCAGATCACAGTTCAGCTTGAAAATGACCAATCAGAGGACAGCTCTGTCTGTTTCTGTTTTCAAAGTATAAACGAGTCAGCAGAAACTTCCCACATCTGGAAATCATCAGCTTCATCCTGTTTTTATTGTTGCCATGACAACGTCCTGCAGAACGACAACCTCATAGAGTGTGTGCGTTACTGTGTGTATGTTTTTGTGTGTTTGGGGGGTGAACCCCAGTAAAACCAGTAGAACAGGACTGGTATGTGAACTGGACTGAGCTCTGAACAGATCCAGAGTCAGTTTGCTGCCTCCTGCTGGTCTGAACCAAACCTCTTAGTGCAGGTGCTGCACTCTGGCCTGTCTGCTGTGGGGGTGTCACTCACTCATTAGAGCTTGTTGGTGTCGGGACGACCTGAGGACCCACAGACTGACTGCAGTCTCACCTCTGGGTCAGTTTCTGGAGCAACAGGCTGCAAGTACATTTTGTGTCTGGGGAGGATTTGATGCCCCCATCAGGTCCAGGTTTTGGTTCGAAAACCTGTTTTAAATTTCAGGGTGTTTAGAAACACCCTTCTGGAGACTGGGTGGTGTTTTGGCCTCAGTGTGACCAACAGCCCCCCCCCCCCCCCCCCAACCCTCTTTCTAGAGAATCACTGCAGACAGATGTTCATCATGTTTAATCAGACTCTCAGTTCACAGCTGTAAACAAACTCAATCATCAATCACAGAATGTTTCACTATAGAAAACATTGATAAACAATTATAATTATTATCTTCAAGTCAAACATCATCAACACAACCATGAACCATTTCTGGAAATATTCTTTTAGTGCAACGTGTCATTTTTATGGCTTCATCTTGACAGTGCCGCCTGCAGGCGAAGCACAGGGGCCAAAATTAATACCCCCAGCTAAAATGAAAGAAAAAGACTCAACATGTGATGTTGCTGTGACGACTGACAGCTCAGATATTTAGCTTTTAGCTTTCATCTTTACTCACTTTTAACATTTGGTTACATTCTTGAACAGGAAATGAAAAACTACAATCCCATGATTCATTTCAATAGTTTTTTTAATAAACAACTGTCCCATCTAACCTCTGATCATATACTTCACTGTGATTGGACGGTTAAAGCCAGGTAGGTGTCTTAAAGGAACAGTCCCACATTTTACACAAATCCCCTTTAACATCTGTAATAAAAACAAAAAACATCTGCTGATCTGACAGGAAGTGACCTCACTGCTTGTTGTCGAATTTCAGGAAGCGCTGGGACTTCTGTCTCGCCATGCGGTGCTGCTGCTGCGCCACCTGAGCGTCTGATATGGCTGCCTGCAGAGCCTGTAGGCAACCATGGCAACCAGGTGAAGGAGAAGCATCACACAGAAATATGAAGTACACACACACACACACACACACACACACACACACGCCACAGTACCTGAGCAGTGTTTGAGTCTCTGAGCGGAACCCTCCTCACCGAGTCCTCGTCTCTCTTTGGTAGCTTCAACTTCTGCTGCTCCTGACACACACACACACGCACGCACACACACGCACGCACACACACACGCACACACACACGCACACACACGCACACGCACACACACACACATTCTCTGGTTTGTTTTAGGCATTTTCTCAGGTATTTTTTCAGGTTGACTTGGTTTTGATTTTTGTACCTTGCAGTAGATCTTCAGCTCAGATCCCGTAACAGTCGGAGGACGATAGAAGTTCTCAAACAAACACTCCCACTCTTTGTTAAAATGGCCGACAAAGTCGATCTCCTTCACACACACAACCCTCCTACACAACAACACACAAAAACAATAATACTTTAAAACAAGAAGAGTTTTAGTGAGGCTGGACATTTGTGAGGGTCTGTACCTGTTGGTGATGATGATGGTGGTCTTCCTGTGTCCAGGATACTGACAGTGATCTCTGAACACTTCACCATCCAGCTGTTTGATCTCTGAACGCTGGAACACAAACACAACACGGTGAAAACTCAAGCCTGCCTTTTCTTTGATCTCTACATCTTTATGTGTAGATAACAGTTTATTTAGCCCCACCTGAACCTCAGCAACATCCACCTACAATCCAACCACCAACCACCAACCACACAGCTGGTGTTAGAGTCCACGTCATGTTTTATCTGGCTCTGCTCGTCCTCCCTCACATTCACTTCTTTCATTTCCTGATCTCACTGGTCTGAAAACGCCTTTCCCTCAGCAGCTCTGACCTGCAGCAGTCACTGAGCTACAATCAAATCAATAATCAATACTTAACAATGATTGGCATTCAGATCATTGCTGAAATAAAGTCAGACTGGATGCAGCGTGTTTGATGGTCAGTGTATATTCTGATGCTTTTCTGCCTGTTTTACTATGATGGCAAACACACAAGTCTTACATGATTTTAAAACTGTATGTATCTGACCAGTATTAGTGAGGAGAGCTGTTTTATTAGACACTGAAGTTACAGACTTCACACACTCTGACTGCTCAGCTGACAAACACACACACACATAAACACTACAGAGCTAGAGGTCAGAGGTCATGCTGACAGCGATGCATCATATCAGACTGAATACAAAGAATATATCATCACAGACAGATTATGAACTAACAAATATTCATTTACAAGTTCAGATCATTTACAAAAATATTGCTACGATCTACAGGAGTAAACACGTTTATCACACATTCATTAGGATTATGAACAAAAACTATTAAACAATTATTTATAAATAAACAAAATCTAATTAAATATTTCAGAAATGAAAAAGAAAGAAACAGAGCTGAGTGTAAAAATATTTGGTATGAGAGAAGATATAAGTTTTTGCATGCATAGAAACCTCAGCACAATATTGACAGATTGGAAATGATCAGAACTGTAGGATGAAAAATAATCAGAAAAGTGTGATGAATGAAAATCATTTATAGTGTTTAAAAGCACTTGATCCACCCAAAGCCTGTTCACTCCTCTTCCGGCTGCATGTGGCACAAGGAAAAAGAAGAAGAAGAAGAAGAACAACAACAACAACAAAAAGACGGGATTAGAAACAGGAACAAGAAGAATCCACAAAGATGCTACAAAGACTTTTCAGAAAGGGAATCAACACATGAACTTTTATATAATTACTGAGGAAAGGGGCAACACACACTAAATACAGTGCAACAGTCCCAGGCAACAATCAACAACAGCATGAGAACAGCCATCTAGGAGAAACACAGGCTGCTCTGGTTGTTGTCTGGTGGTTTAATGAGGACGGAGCGCTGGAGGAAACATGTTGTGTAGGTTTAGACACAGTGACACTCGAATGTATTTCAACACGTTTCTGTGCTTTTTCAGAATATTGTACTGATGGTGTCACTGTGGCTTCTTCCTTCTACAGGGATTGATTGGCTTTAACGTGGTTTTGTTGAATGATGGTGATGTGTGGGAGGATCATTGTAGGCATGAATATTTCATTAGTGGTCATGCTACTCTGTGTGAATTTGGAATTAAATCTGTAATGCTTGACTTTGAGACGGTACAGAGGATTTGAATCAACAGTGTTTAGACTGGATCCATGGTTTAATGTGTGGATGTGGTGCTGAAGAACACTGAGCTGTAGGCAGACTGAACTGGTCACTACTGATACAGCTGACAGTTTTGTCCAGGTGAGGCTCACCCAGATCGCAGAGGTCTCTGCTCAGTGTGTATCACCAGGTGGTGATATGACGCTGTGCTGTGCCGGGACAGCCACGGCACACGCCTCCAACACCGGCCTCTATTTACCATTACTGCAACAGTTGTTAGAGGTTGCTAACAAGCTTGTTAGCTTCCTGGGACTTTTGCAACAATCTCCAAGGTCTTTGAGGTTGGAGGCTTCCTTCCAGTTCCCTCCACAGATTCTCAGGCTCTGATTTCTTTGGCTGCATGTTTCAGATCACTGTCCTGTTGGAAAGTCCACTGTTTCCCCTCGACCAGGTTTTTCTGCAGACTACCCGATGCTTTCCTGTAGGATTTTGATGTGGTCCTCTTTTCCCATGATGCCGTTTACCTTAAAGTTCATTCACACCATCATGCTTGACTGTGGGGATTTAGTTCTTGGGGTTGAATGCTTCTCCTTTTAAATCAAACCAAAGCCATGTGTCCAAACAACTTCATCTTTGTCTTGATGGACCACAGAGTTGATGACCAGAAGCTTTCTTCTTTGTCCAGGTGAGCTTCTACAAAGACACGGCTACAAGGTCGAGACCAGCCTTGTGCAGGGTCCACTGGAGGGTCAACCATGATGTGTTGGTACCAGAACTGCTCAGATTCAGCAAGATGGCCAATGACCAGGACCATTTGAATGGTAGAGATGTTTGTAACAATATTTTTTTTAAATGTATCATTAACATCTAAAACAAAAGATCTTGTTTCTGTCATCTCCAGACAGATCATTTGAAAAATTCACTAAAAATCTAAACTGGGCCTGAGTCTCAGTATTCCTGGTCTTAAGTGTATGTAAACTTCCATAAGAAACCCTATATTTTATATGAATTAAGTAGACCTACTTTATTAATAAAAACCTTTGTTTACACTGTGGCTGACTGCAAAGATAATATTTTATCTTTATTGGCCAACAGTGGGTCTGTTCTGCAGCTGTAGACCAACAGAGAAACAAGCATAGAAACGTTTGATAGATCAGGTTACTGGATGTTCTTCATGGCTCTGAAAGCAGTGTTTGAAATACAGTGACTGAAGACGAGTTCATTCACATTCACAAACATTAGATTTGGTGTTCTGCTCTTTCAGAAATGGAACCCGATGCACCGCAGCCACTAGCCATCTGGCTTGTAGCCTACAGGTTGTTAAGCTATGTTTTTAGCATCTTTAGCATCCACATGCCACTTTACCTTTTTATCTGTTATGGTACAGTTTGTTATTGTTTGTTATTTACATCAGCCGTGGTAATAAACGTGTCATAGCTAGATCAACCATTGGGACGACCTGGACAATAAAAAGGTTGTTTCTGTTCTGTTGGTCTCTACGCCCCAGTCCAAAGGTTTCATCAATGATGTAAATAAATTAGATTCATCACATGAGCTGGTACTTGACTGAAGCTGAATGCAGGAGATCACAGCTGTTCCCCAACAGGAAGTGACATCATGTTTTTAAAGAAACAAAGTCAAAGAGTTAAAGTGGTCAAACCTGGAAAAGTTCAAAACCCTGCGACTCCGTCAGGTCATAGGGACGGATGACACCGTCCTCCCTGATGAGACGCACTGGACGAAGTCTGGTCACTTCCTCTGTCGACTCTGCCACTCTGCACACACACACACAAACACACAGCTCAGTTGATCAAGGTCATGGTGTCTCCAGGACCTTTACGTAGGCAGCTGGACCTGCTATGGTTCTTGAAGACGTTTCACCCCTGATCTGAAGACCTCTTGAGTTCTAACTGACTCATGGGGACTCTACCACACTCTCAGAGTAAATACTGATCTGTGTATAAATGATGTTCAGGACTCAGCAATCCACCTACATTTGAAGGACCAGAGTCAAAGAAGACCGATGGTTGAAAGGGGAATGAAAGATGTATCTACGTCCAACTGACAATGACCATACCTTAACAGAGGAGGTGGTTTATGACACCACTTATTAATGCAGCCCCGAGATGACTCCCCAGGCTGCTTCACACCCACCCACACCGTGACTCATGTGACCTCAACGACTCTCCAGGTGTTAATGAGCCCACAACAGGTTCAACACCTTGAAGTCCTGACCAGTCAGACCTGAAGAGGTCTTTCAGAGGAGCTGAAGGTTGCAGGTCCAGCTGCCTTCATAAAGCTGTTTCTCTCAGGAGGTGATGTGACTGACTTTCATAAAACTGTAAAGACCGACATGAGCAGACCTGAAGCACATTCAGTTTTTAATGCACACGATGCAGCTGATATCTCACCTTTCATGACCTCTACAGTGACAGCATGAAACAGTAACATTCACCAGGTTATCATGAACTGACTGATGTGTCACATGACAGATGGGATTACTGAGGCTGCAAGGGAAATGTAGGAACAGAAGCAGCTTGTCAAGGCAACAACAAACTAACTAAAGTCCAGCTGTTTCGAATGTGTTGTTAAAGAGGCTGGAGTTTCATTTGACCAATGAAATGATCCAACACTGTAATATAATTCATCTACACTGAACCATAGATGAAAAGCTTTAATGAAACTGTACAGCTTCACACACCTGCTGTACCCACGTAATCACTTCTATTTACATTCACATACATTTACATGTACTAAATACTATAAGTCTCATGAGTCTTTTGTTGTATTTAATATCTAGACATAATTATTTGTATTTATCTACTTGTTTAAGTACTTCTGTTTATTTACAATTTAAAAACATATAAATTACTATTTATTACGTGCAAATATTGACACTTACATGTGCTTTACTCTCATTTACATGTATTTACAAATATTTGTTTTAGTATTCTCACACTTACATACACGTGTATGTATACTTGTAATACTAATATCCAGAATTACATAATTACACATTTAGTGTAAGTATTTACTTATATATTTGTATTGACATATTTTTTTTAATATTTTACCATTCAGATGATTTTCTAAATGTTGACTAGCATTCACATGTATTTACATGTACTTCCTCCTCATTATACTTTGCGGTATTTAAAAATATTTAGTAGATGATCAGTTTTCTCCCTGATGCAGCTCCCCATCAAACAAACACTGAGGCTGTTAGTGTTTCATCATCAGCCTGGCAGAACCATGTGATCACTCAGTCAGCCAATCCCTAAGCAGAGGACAGGTGATGCTAGAGCCATCTATTGATCCATCTATCTATCTATCTGATTGGTTGATTCAACTCAACATTGAGATGAAAACAAACGTTAACATATTGAAGACAGACAGATTTACAAAATAGTTCCTCTAACGACCACTAGAGTCTGGCTCCAACAGTGAGTCAATCCCCACAGACTCCCATGTTAAAATGTCCAACCTACTGTTTACATTTTATTAAGGCTTAAAGTTATGTAGAATTCAGGGCGTGGCTTCTTTGAGTGACAGGTGGGTGAGCGTATGCTCGCCATAAACCAGCAAGTGCCAGAGTCTCAGCTCCAACCACACCCCTCCTCTTTGACCATTTTTGGATAAACTGGGAGTTAGGGGCGGAGTCAGACACTGCCAAGTAGACGACGGTGGAGCAGGAAATCTGTGGGTGATATCACAGAGGCGGCGTCCATCTTTATTCACAGTGTATGGTTCAGACTGAACAGGAGCAGACTTGACCAAAGAGACACGACCGAGCTAGACCACGCAGACACAAGACCTGTGTCCTTTTCTTGTCCAGTGACAATCATGTTGAGGCCTGTTTGTGGCTGGTACAGTGGCAATCAAACCCCCCAGACCTAAAGCAAATCTTGGTTCCAGAGCCGGGACAATAGTAACACAGCACACTGTCCAGGTTCACCATAGAGGAAGAGGAGCAATAAAGAAGAAGATCAGAATGAAGCACTCAACTAAAACCTGAGTGATCCTGTGAGCTGCAATAAACTGTCATCACCTGACACCCCTACCATGGCAAGCTGGGGGCATGGCTTAAAGAGGGTTGGGGCTGGCAGCAGAGTTAGAATGAAGGGTGATGAGCATGAATCAGTTCAGGACTCTATGATGAGGTTTTAATCTGTGACACGATGCAGCAACTTACCGTCCCTCTGCTGCAGGATGACAACATGCAAACATACAAAGTTCTGCTGGTTAAAGCTCAGCTCCTCATCTCACTGCTGTAATCTGAGCAGCTACTGAGGAATTATAAGTTACACTAACATTCATGATTTCACATGAGTAGTGTTTAAAGGAGCTCAGCTTTAACATATTTCATGTAAAATACTCACACACCAAAACGACAAGAAAAAGAACAAAACTCTCGGACAACACCGACACCAGACAGAAAACAAAAGCAGAAAATGTGAAAATTAGTGAGCAGACAAGAAGAACAGAGGACACAACTAACACAACACAGGAAGTTCTTCATAAACCAAAACACTGGAAACAAACTACAGTCAACAAAGTCACAGAAACTATCTGAGAAAATAGAGACATGTAAAGAAGCTTAGAAGAAGAATGTTTGAACCTTGGCCTTATTCCCATATTTCAAGTGTAAATGATTGATAGGGAGTAAAATCTAGATATACATATATGACGGTAAATATTTGCCACTGAGATTGTTATTATAAGTGTAAAGAGTAAAGTCTTTGTTGTTTAATCAGAGAAAGACATTTTATTGCTCCAGCTCCATTGTAACAGAAGTATTCAGTACCAGCGGTCGACGTGTTCTGCGAGGTCAAATGGAGTCTAGTATTGA
Organism: Seriola aureovittata; assembly: GCF_021018895.1. NCBI lineage: Eukaryota > Metazoa > Chordata > Actinopteri > Carangiformes > Carangidae > Seriola > Seriola aureovittata. The sequence goes on from NC_079364.1 coordinate 42,154, forward strand.
TAGAATATGGTTTCTGGTTAAACAAAAACGATCTTACTCCATTTTTGGATCATTTTGGCTGTGTTGAATGTTTACAGCAGAATATCTCTATAACACATTGTGAACACAAAACAGACAAAAAGATTGAAAAACGTTACATACATACAATTTTTGATCCTTCTGCCATTACAACATTAAAAACATCGGCTTTTATTCTGAAGTCCTGGCTCCAAAATTGTAGTTTTCACTATTTTCCACCACATGAAGTCATATTTTAATGGGGTCCACCAGGGGTACTGCTGCTGTATTATGGAGCACTGAAGGATACTGGAATCATTTTTCGACACTAAAATGGTGTGGCTGGATGTCTCACTCAAACACTCTTTCACCCACTCACACACACATGCACTTTTTATTTGTGTCCTCTAAAGCCCTGAGTGTGAGTTTAGTTGTTAAATCTGACCCTGCACGAAAGATAATAATACATGAAAATCACTATTAGCATTAACCTTAGCATTTAACAACATTGGCTCTATATAAACAAACTGGGAGTTGAAGGGTTAAAATCCTGAAAAAGAATATCTGGTCGTTACGACTGATGTTGGTTAAATAATTAATTCAGTGAAAGTAGAAAATAATATTAAAATAGAATATATATATATATATGGCAGTTTTTTTGACGAGGAGGGCCTCAGTGTAATTTTTGAAAAGGAAGCACAAGGTATGAATCCTGTTGTCAGTTCCTTAACAGCTCTCAGTGGACGTACTTTAACATCCTATCATTCATCATTTACACTCAAACACATGGGAAATAAGGCCCAGGTTGCTTTAAATCAAATGCTGTCCGCTCTACCTCTGGATGCCCTGGAAGGTGCTGCTGGCCATGTCCACGATGCCGCCCGTCGGCCGAGCGACCACGCCCACCAAACCTTTACCGATGCCTTTAAAGAACCCGGCTGCCCCCTCCCTCTTAGCCCCTACAGACAGATGGAGGGGGGCAGAAAGAAGGAGACAGAGGGGTGGGGGGTATAGAGACCACAGTTGAATCAAACATTAGATCCGTCTCCAGTGAACATGAAGAGTAGAAACTGGGCATCATGTTGTTTTACACGTTGTTCTACATGTTGTTCTAATGTTTTACATGTTGTTCTACATGTTATTTTACATGTTGTTCTGATGTTTTACATGATGTTCTACATGTTGTTCTAATGTTGTTCTATATGTTGTTCTACATGTTGTTCTACATGTTGTTCTAATGTTTTACATGTTGTTCTGATGTTTTACATGTTCTATATGTTGTTCTGATGTTTTACATGTTGTTCTACATGTTATTTTACATGTTGTTCTGATGTTTTACATGATGTTCTACATGTTGTTCTAATGTTGTTCTAATGTTGTTTTACATGTTCTATATGTTGTTCTACTGTTGTTTTACATGTTCTACTTGTTTTACATGTTGTTCTACATGTTATTTTACATGTTGTTCTGATGTTTTACATGATGTTCTACATGTTGTTCTATATGTTGTTCTACATGTTGTTCTACATGTTGTTCTAATGTTGTATTACATGTTCTATATGTTGTTCTAATGTTGTTTTACATGTTCTATATGTTGTTCTACTGTTGTTTTACATGTTGTTCTACATGTTCTACTGTTGTTTTACATGTTCTACTTGTTTTACATGTTGTTCTACATGTTCTATGGTTTTACATGTTGTTCTAATGTTCTACATGTTGTTTTACGTGTTGTTCTTCATGTTATGTTGTTTTACATGTTCTACTGTTGTTTTACATGTTGTTCTACTGTTCTACATGTTGTTCTAATGTTGTTCTACATGTTGTTTAACATGTTGTTCTACTGTTTAACATGTTGTTCTACATGTTTTACATGTTGTTCTATATGTTGTTCTAATGTTGTTCTACATGTTCTTCATGTCATACATGTTCTAATGTGTGTTTTCTGTTGCTGCTCACAGACTGAACAGTTTTTCTGCACTGATCATTGGTATTTTGGTGTATTTTATGCATCGAATACAGGAAGAAGAGACGACAGAACCACAGCAGACATCCATGGTCTGGTTCAGGTTCGGGTCTTAACCCGAGGCATGAGGAAGGACGACATCGTCTTTTTTATGAAGTCTGTTCCAGTTGTGTCAATATTAGTTCTGTTTGACTTGACTTGACTGAAACGTATCTAAACCTGCATGTTCTCTGTAGATACTTTGACCTCACATGTTGGATACAGAAGCAGAGGAACTTACCCTCCACTGGTTTGGTGACGATGCCTGTGACTCCACCGACAACGCCCTGCAGAGACAGAAACATCAGGTCACATCTGCCGATGTATCAGGATCTAAACTCTGGACTGGTTTCTACCTTCAGTAGTCCTTTTCCTCCTTTAGCCAGACTCTCTCCAAAGTCTCTGGGCGGTCGGTTCATCTCCTCTCGTCGTTTCTGCTGGTACTCTTTATCCATGGTGATGGCTGCCAGACCTTTACCCACCGACCCTGTGATCCTAGAGACCATACCTGCAGCGCCACCTGCAGGACGCCAGGAGGAAGAGACAGTCAGCTGTCACCTGGTCAGACATCGTCTCTTTTTACCCCACAGTCTCCCTCTTTGTCAAAACCTGCAGCCTACATTGCCCACAATGCACCTGGCCCTCTGACAGTTGGGTGGTAGACTGGGGTTTGTTTTGTTTGTATTGTCCTAAAGGAGAGGCTTTACCCTATCCTGTGTTCAAAATACATGCGGTACTGCTCCCCAACACCTGGGAACACCTGGAAACACCCCGGTGTAAAATTGATCATAAAGTTTCAACAATCAAACACATGATTTAAAATCGTAGAATGTTTCATTCCTTAAGAATGTCTGTGCTGAGACCAGAGGTGTCTGATGTAACTGGATGAACACAGTGACTGACTCAGTGAGAACAGCAGCTTCAATCCGTTTCTTACCGACAGTGTGACCCAGCAGGCTGCGCACTCCGATCACAAAACCTTCAGCAAACTCCTCTGGACCCTGAACAGCTCCCTGACGGACACAAACACCAGTTCACTTCATTAAAGAGTGCACGTCATGTGACTTCCTGTCTATTACATCCTGTTTTAATGTGGATGTTTGTTACACATGATCAAAGCTCCCAAACTATGTCTGTGAAAATGTTCCTGAACGCTTCTTTTGCACTTGAACTAACTTCATCACATCCATGATCACTTACACAGACACAGTTCAGCCAATCTGGTTGAAATATCTTACTGTAATATATATATCTATATATATATATTTTAAAGTATATTTTTGGGGCTTTTATGCCTTTATTCGATAGCACACAGTTGAGAGACAGGAAATGGGGAGGCAGACAGAGGAGGAATGACATGCAGTAAAGGGCCGTCGGATGCGGGACTCGAACCGGGGCCGACTGCAGCGAGGACTGTAGCCTCTACACATGGGGCGCCTGCTTAGACCACTACGCTACACGACGCCCCTTACTGTAATATTTTAATTCAGCTTCAAAAAGTTTAAATCCAGGTGCATACAGTTTGGATTTAGTACATTATGATTTCATAATGAGTCAGCCTGGTTCCATCAGTCTGAAACATGTTCTGTATGTGTCTGTGTTACCTGAAAAGGTTCGTAGAAGAAGGCCTCCACCCCCTCAGACAGACCTCGGATCAGTCCAAATGGGTTTCCCAGGACGTCCAGACCCAGGACCAGAACATACATCTGCCTGAGGAACTACAGCAAAAAAACACATCAGAGCTTTTAAAATCCTTAAAGTCCCGACATGTCGCAGACTGAACCTTCAACCAGAGGATTGAGACCATCAGTCAGCTGCTTCCTTCAGGTTAGTACTTTAGATTTCAACCAAAGGTCATGTTTGTGTGAGTTACAGAATATTTGAGGAGTGTGTAAAGCTGCTCCACCCTTATCGCCACAGAGCCAAACATCAACAGTCATTGAACAACAGCCATTAAACACCCCCCCTCTCCGGTAAATGTTACCTGTTCACTGTAGTGTCGGACCACCGCCCGCACCAGCTTCTCTCTGCGGTAAAACTGGTACTTCACCTCAAAGAAGGCCAGTCTGTCAGAGACCACATCACACACAGAGACCAGAACTGAGACAAGTTCAGAAAGTAAGAGGAAGAACCACTTTTACTGTGGCGGGGCAAAGCAACTGTTTCCTGTGATTGAGCAGCAACTTTACAAATACAGTTTGATGAATGGTGACAGTTCACTGATGTTGTGTTGATGCTGTTGTGTCGTATTGTGTTGATGTTGTTTTGTTTTGTTATGTTGTTGTTGTGTTCTCTCACTTGAAGATGAGATCATCGACGTCGGTCAGTGTCGCTCCGATACTTTTCAGCAGCAGGTTCAGAGACTGAACAGCTGCTACTTCCTGAGCTGAGTCCTCACCACTGGAGCCCAGAGACAGACTGAGGTGGAGCTGAAATATGAAATAGAGTCGGACTGAGAACCAACACGACATGAGCAGGTGTGAGTTGTGTACTTGATGAACACTCAGACTTGTTGGATACAGAGTGAACAGGTTTTACACAAGTGAAGAAGATGTTGACAGTGTGTTTGCACCTTGATGGGTGAGATGTGGAAATGTTCGAAGAAGCTGAGTCCTGACGAGTCGGTGAGCGACGCCTCCATCAGCTCGGCCTGCAGCAGCTGCAGATCGCTCTCTATCAGCCGTGACTGAAATACAAACAAGAATTAACCCTCCGTGTGCTGCTCATGTGTCAGGGAGTCGTACCATCAACCCGCTGCCTTGCTCTACCTTCTGTCTGTCGGCCTGGGGGTCAGCAGCAGGTGTGAGCAGAGCCAAGATGGCTCCCAGGAAACCCTGATCCAGCTTCACTGCCATCTCCTGAACCAGAGCCATGAAGTACCTGAGGTACACAAACACTTGAATCAGTCACAGGTTACAGAGTGTCAGAAGTCAGAGGTCAATCAGCTGAGTCACTGTCTTCATCCTGGACACAGGTCTGTCACCAGAACTGAAGCTTCAGGAGCAAGATGCTGTGGTGTTGGTACCGACCACCAGGTTTCTGGTATCAAGACGTCCCGACAGATCAGACGAGATGTTTCATCAGCTGAACTGGACTGTCCATAAAGTCTTCCTGAGTCCCGGGGCATGCTGGGACATAGAGTCTGACTGGGCAGTGTTTGAGGCTGCTCAAGTCATAAGGTGCCAGTGAGTTCAGACCTGTTGGCGGACACCAGCTTTGAAGAAACCTTCCCTTTCAGGCCTGGTGGAGACTCCTGGACAAGTACAGGACTTAGTCTAGGCTGTTTTCAGCAGGGAGGAAGCAGGGCTGGAAGAGCTTCACCCAGAGATACTGAAAGACCCGGACCCTGTGAGACCAGCACCTTACTGTACTGGTTAATCTGGTTCTCACTCACTTGAACTGCATGACGCTGCTGTGTTGGTTGAACCTGGTGATGACGGACACATCAATGAATGGCTTCGGCTCTGTGGAGATCAGGACACGGCAGACACATCGAAGTGAATCAGACAAACATCTGTTGCTCTGTACACCAGTTTAACCAAAGAGAAGGCGGGGCCTCAATAGGTGATGCTCAGCCTAAAGAAGCAGGTAACCAAGGTGACCCACCTGAATCCAGAGCGATGGATTTTGGAGGAGGGACTGGATGGAAGACGATGGGGAAGATTGCACCTGGCAGCTGGTTGTCTACCTGCACACAGAAACCACATTAGTCATACAGGTGAGTTCTGGACAGGTGTGTGTGTTCAGGTGTGTGTGAGTGTGTTTACCTGGAGCCAGTGCAGCTGGGCTCTCAGGCTGCGCTGGTGTAGCGACTGTTTGAACTCCACCTGGATCCCAGACAGGAAGTTCCTCCTCACCTGGCAGGCGAACGGCTGACGCATCATCATGGTGGCTCCGCTGAGGTTAACCTGATGACCAGTGACATCACACACTCTCCGTCAGCTCATTGGACAAACTGAATGTGGTGAGCTCTGGATGTTTGCATCCAGGCTTTAAAGTGCAGGTTGACCTCTGACCTCCAGGTTGGTCTCCAGTCTGACCCAGCCCCCTTCAGTCTTCCCGCTCAGCTGACTCTGGTAGGCTTTCTCCAGCAAGTTGATGTTCTTCTGACTGAACGGCTTCCAGCGATTCTTCGGCTTCATCTCCCAAACAACACCTGAGCTGTGTGAAACAAAGCTGAGCTGTAAGAAACACACCTGAGCTGTGAGACACACACCTGAGCCGTAAGACAGAAACACACCTGAGCTGTAAGACAGAAACACACCTGAGGCCTGTACTATGAAGCAGGATCTGAGGTTATCGAGGTAACTATAGGTTCAACTCTGGGTTTTCAGTCCTACAATGGTGGTTCTCTTGTTAGCGGGGTAAATCACCATGGTAACTTATGCTGAACTCCTGATCAACCTGATCAAAACCTGTCAACAGCCAAACTACTGACCAACCAGATACCTGGAAAAACAGAGTCATCATTCCTACAGGATCCACAGGGACAACAGAGTTTACAATAAAGTGATCAGTAATAACGAGCAGTAGATATTTATCAGTGGAATCGTCTTGTTGTTCCAGACCAGCATGTGTTCACTCTGGTTTTAAAACAGCGCTTCTACCAAACAGAGAGTTTATCACTCTAAATAAATGCTTCATTTTAATTGGACAAATATCCTTTAATCCCACAGGATTCCTGACTGATGCTCTTACTCTTCTTCAGAACAACATGAGGAGACTAAATAAAAACTAAACCTCTTCCCCTCTTCTCCTAATCCTCCTCTTTGCAGCAGAAACTGTCTGACATTAACTTTATTAACGGTTTTATTTGCATCACATGTTCATAACAGTTTGTTCATCATCAGACTGAAGAGTGAAAATACTCATATATATATATATATATATATACACTCATATAACATAATAATTAATGCACTTCTTTACAATACTTCTTTAGTCTGATTTTAGATATTTAGACATGGAAATAATATTTTTTTATTCCAGTCATATTATTTACATTTCACCTTGTTGAATGTCACTTTTGGACATGGTTGTAACTGAACTCATCTGCAGGTGTCAGCGTTTCTTCTCATATCATATTAAGTACTTAAGTTATGGTTCTGACGATGTTCCTTATAATTAACAACTCCGCTTCTTTCACCTGAACGCGCTCGTACCAGGACAGGTAAAGCAGGGTTATCCGAGTCAGGTGATAACCAGCTTTGTAGTACAGGTTATCAGGACAGTCAATGTTAGGTTCAGTTAACCCAGATAACTAAAAGTTATTCTATACTTGCTTCATAGTACATGCCTCTGGTGATGTGTTGTTGTTTACCTGGTGATGCCAATGTAAGCGATCTCCTGCCGGCTGGTGTTATTGATCAGCGACAGTCCGAGGTTCTGCAGTGATACCTTCACTTCCTGTTGAAACTGTTCAAGCTCCTCCGCCTGCCGAGCCTTCGTTACCACGCCAACATCCTCGGTGAACAGCAGCACCCGCTGACGTCCGTCCAGGAAGGAGACCCAGTGGACCTGAGACAGGCTGTCATAGGAGAACTGACCCACCTCATCCTGGACCAGTAGAGAAAGACTGTCAGGGTCAGGGGTCAGCTTCGGTGTGTGTGATGCAGTGTGCATAAAGTGTGTATTTTTAAACTTGCAGAACATCAGTGAACAGTGGTTTTACAACTGAGAGTGAACCAGACCTCGACAGAGAGCCCCTGTTAAATTACTGATGTCAGACCTTCAGCAGGTCCAGATCTCCTGAATGCTCCATGCAGCTCCAGCTGAGTGTCCGGACACCAGCAGGGTCATCCCACGCAAACCGCCGAGCCTCTCCTGGTTTGAGCTCATGAACCACGGCTGAGCCGCTGAGAAGAGACGGGGGTTAGAAAAGTTAAGACTTTGTCAGAAGAAGACACAACATCATTAACAATAATCACAGTGTTCAGGTGTCAGAGCAGAGACCTGACAACGGCAGGACCTGGTTCTGGTTCTGGTGGACTGAGCTGACAGTGAGCAGGGTCAGATATAACTTTACCTGCTCTTTTCATTATACAGCTGTTTAATGTCTGTATGTCTTATAGCCTGATCTGATCTGGTCTGATGGTCTCCACTTGGATTTGGTGCAGGGGTCTGTGTAGCTGTGTGGTTGGGGGCAGCAGCTGGGAGACCTTCCCAGGTGAGGGACTCAAGGACCCCCGTCTGACGTTAGCCTAGGAGGTGGACACCAGGCCTCCAGCTATGGCCCAGGGTGGGGGGTGGTTCAGAACTGCTGGCTTGGACCACAGACACTGGGAGGGGAACTCTGAGGAACCACTGAACCAGACTGGACCTGACTGAGCTGAGGAGATGGGGGTCTTGGATGTTTCTTCAGGTTGAAAAGATGCACTTTAGGTTGTTTGCTAATGTGACCAGGATCCTCCTCTCCTGGTCTGGTTCAGGTTCTGTAGCACCTGTCGGAGTAATGATTAACCTGTTTCCTGGTTTTTGAAGAGTCCAGGTCCCGGAGGGTCAGTCAGTCAGAGTGTGTGTGTGTTCGTGTGTGCGTGCTGAGCTCTGACCTCTGTCTGTAGCTGATGGTGACCCAGGGGGTGTGGTTGAGCAGCAGGGCAGGAGCGGCTCCTTCGTAATAGTCACTGAAGCTGATGACGTTAGAATGATCAGAGATGTTGATGTCCACGATGATCCCGCCACACTGAAACACAGACACACACAAGGAGTCCTGACACACACTGAACTTTGAGTAAATCAGCCTGTGATTGGTTGAACAGACACTGACCATGTCCAGGCTCAGCAGGGTGCCGTTGTCCTGCTGGTTGAAGAAGAAGAACTTGGATGTAGATTCAGACCCGACCACACGGACACACAACTTCCCTGAGCTGTTCTCCGGCCACAGAGGGAGGCACTGCAACACAACAACAACACTGTGAGAACAACAACAACATAAGGGGAAGAAGAAGAACAACAACGACAACAACAACACTGTGAGAACAACAACAACATAAGGAGAAGAAGAAGAAGAACAACGACAACAACAACAACATAAGAAGAAGAAGAAGAACAACAACAACAACAACACTGTGAGAACAACAACAACAACATAAGAAGAACAACAACAACACTGTGAGAACAACAACAACATAAGGAGAAGAAGAAGAAGAAAAAGAAGAACAACAACACTGTAAGAACAACAACAACAACATAAGAAGAAGAACAACAACAACATGAACAACAACAATAACAACTACAACACTGGAGTGACTTGAATCTGGTGATGAATTCACTCAGTAAAAGTTCAGATTCAGTTCAGAGTCACAGTCTGTGGAACGTGGTCCAACACTGGACCTTCTGAACATGGACTCGGTTCCATCAAGCCAGCCATTAATATGGATTTATAGGATTCCCTGCTCAGTAACCATGGTAACGTATACGGCTGAACTAGCCTGCAGCAGGTGTAGACCTGTAGAGTGTAACTGGTTTGACTGGACATTGTTCACAGCACTTTGAGGACATGGTTTATAAATGAAATGACGTATCATACAGACCAGGTGTCAGCCCTGACCAGCATCATCTCCACTGCGGCAAAGAATACGACTTGTTTTTCTTCTTTCTGCAAAATGATCTTCGTTTCCACCACTGACTGTTCTGGGCCGCTTCCGTAGTCATGTTCCAGCCTGGTTTTAGTTAACGTTGACCCAGGTTGACTGACGGCTAAGTAAAAGTCGACATTAATTCAAACTGGACTTTTTCATGAAAGCGCAGGTTTCCTTAGCGATGTTGCTGGATCACAGGTATGTACGGCTCCACCTGGTGGTCAGGTGTGACAACACAAACACGATCTGGAGACCCATGTCTCCAGACCACTGGACCAGACTGAGCTCACCCAACCATCAGACGGACAGCTTTCACAGCAATGCACCATGGGAGTCAGACAGTGACAAACATGCTCACCTCAGTGGAGGAAATGTAGTGCCACCTGGTGGAGGTCTGGCTAGAGACCTCTCCCACCTCCAGCTCGTAAGACGACTTGTTAACGAGTGTGTAGAATGGACTCATGGTGACGATCCGGGTCAGATTAAAACTGCTTATCTGGATACTCACACCAACCTGGACACAGACACACACACACAATCAGCTGATTATTACTGTTAATGAGTCCACCAATTATTTTCTACATCAATCAATGACTCATTAAAAAGTATCAACGAACCAACAAAACAAATCTTCGCATTTCAAAGCTACAAGAAAATTTGTCACATTTTTGTTTCAAACATCACAAATGATAAAATATCTTTACTTCTCTGATTGATTGATTGATCGATAGACTGATTGATTGAGGTACTCTTGGCCTCTTATCATCTGATTTTAATACTCTATTCCAGCGCTTGTTGTGGAGCTTTCTACCACATCATATTGTCTTCATTAGCAGATTAATTAGATCTTTGAACTGCAGTTCTGGTTCTAAGCACCACCGACACTCTGCAGATGATCAAAAGTTACAGAACAAGTAAAGACTTTGAGAACCGACACGAAGCAAAGGGTTTTAATTACCAGGAAGTCCATGTTTTTGGAGGGACAGCGAACGCAGCCGGAACTTCCAACGGTGTCCAGAGAGAAACCATCAGACCAGGAGCTGGTGGAGACGCACAACTGGAGCTGCATCAAAACAACAACACGACACACCAGTCAGAACAACAACAGCACAACAACACACCAGTCAGAACAACAACACAACAACACATCAGTCAGAACAACAACAGCACAACAACACACCAGTCAGAACAACAACACAACAACACATCAGTCAGAACAACAACAACAACACAACACACCAGTCAGAACAACAACAGCACAACAACACACCAGTCAGAACAACAACACAACAACACATCAGTCAGAACAACAACAACAACACACCAGTCAGAACAACAACAACAACACAACAACAACAACACGACACACCAGTCAGAACAACAACAACACAACAACACACCAGTCAGAACAACAACACAACAACACATCAGTCAGAACAACAACAACAACACAACAACACACCAGTCAGAACAACAACAACAACACGACACACCAGTCAGAACAACAACAACAACACGACACACCAGTCAGAACAACAACAGCACAACAACACACCAGTCAGAACAACAACACAACAACACATCAGTCAGAACAACAACAACAACAACACACCAGTCAGAACAACAACAACACACCAGTCAGAACAACAACACATCAGTCAGAACAACAACAACACAACAACACACCAGTCAGAACAACAACACATCAGTCAGAACAACAACAACAACAACACACCAGTCAGAACAACAACACACCAGTCAGAACAACAACACAACAACACACCAGTAAGAACAACAACACACCAGTCAGAACAACAACAACAACACAACAACACATCAGTCAGAACAACAACAACAACACACCAGTAAGAACAACAACAACAACACAACAACACACCAGTCAGAACAACAACAACAACACACCAGTCAGAACAACAACAACAACAACACAACAGTCAGAACAACAACAACAACACAACAGTCAGAACAACAACAACAACACAACAGTCAGAACAACAACAACACAACAACACACCAGTAAGAACAACAACAACATGACATACCAGTCAGAACAACAACAACAACAACAAAAACACACCAGTAAGAACATCAACACACCAGTAAGAACAACAACAACACGACACACCAGTAAGAACAACAACAACACACCAGTAAGAACAACAACACGACACAACAACACACCAGTAAGAACAACAACACGACACACCAGTCAGAACAACAACAACACACCAGTCAGAACAACAACACATCAGTCAGAACAACAACAACACACCAGTCAGAACAACAACACATCAGTCAGAACAACAACAACAACAACACACCACTCAGAACAACACAACAACACACCAGTCGGAACAACAACACAACAACACACCAGTAAGAACAACAACACACCAGTCAGAACAACAACAACAACACAACAACACATCAGTCAGAACAACAACAACAACACACCAGTAAGAACAACAACAACAACACAACAACACACCAGTCAGAACAACAACAACAACACACCAGTCAGAACAACAACAACAACAACAACAACACAACAGTCAGAACAACAACAACAACACAACAGTCAGAACAACAACAACACAACAACACACCAGTAAGAACAACAACAACATGACATACCAGTCAGAACAACAACAACAACAACAACAACACACCAGTAAGAACATCAACACACCAGTAAGAACAACAACAACACGACACACCAGTAAGAACAACAACAACACAACAACACACCAGTAAGAACAACAACACGACACAACAACACACCAGTAAGAACAACAACACGACACACCAGTCAGAACAACAACAACAACAATACAACAGTAAGAACAACAACACATCAACACAACAGTCAAAACAACAACAACACACCAGTCAGAACAAGAACACAACACACAAGTCAGAACAACAACAACACAACAACACACCAGTCAGAACAACAACAACACAACAACACACCAGTCAGAACAACAACAACACACCAGTAAGAACAACAACAACACAACAGTAAGAACAACAAGAACACATCAACACAACAGTCAGAACAAGAACACGACACACCAGTCAGAACAACAACAACATGACACACCAGTCAGAACAACAAGAACACAACAACACACCAGTCAGAACAACAACACAACAACACATCAGTCAGAACAACAACAATAACAACAACAACAACACAATAACACACCAGTAAGAACAACAACACACCAGTCAGAACAACACAACAACACATCAGTCAGAACAACAATAACAACAACAACAACAACAACAACACAATAACACACCAGTAAGAACAACAACAACACAACACACCAATAAGAACATCAACAACATGACACACCAATAAGCACAACAACAACAACAACAACAACAACACACCAGTCAGAACAACACACCAGTAACAACAAAAACAACAACACACCAGTCAGAACAACAACAACAACACAGAAATGTCACCTGACCACATCTGCTTAACACTGCTTTAACCTGTAGTGGTACCTAAACAGACTGCTGATACACTCTGAACCTGTCCAGGTGTTGGACTCACCTTGCTCTTGCTGAACAGAGTCTTCTTCCTGAAGGAGAACAGGATGATGTCTCTGAAGTCCGCCGGGTGTTTGACGCTGATGTCCTCCGCTCTGTACTGCAGCACTCGAGACGTCTTGTTGATGATCCAGTACGGGCTGAAGAGTGACAGCAGCAGGCGGCTTGCCGCCCTTGTCACGTGAACGCTCACGTCCACCATCATATTGGTATCCAGGTCACAGGTGAGACATGTAGTGAAGAACTCTGGCATTTCCTGTGTGATACGAATGTGTCCATGCCAGTCGCGGCCCTGATACCTCATCAGCACCAATGACACTATCTCACCTGAGATGCGAGCATTTAGCAGGTCTGAAACGCTGCCTTCTGGGAGTTGATAAGAGTCTGCTGAGCTCTGTGTAAGAAAAACCAGATTAAACCAGATTTAAACGGTACAGAATCAGATATCGGCCTATCACATTTAGAGCAACCTTTTGTGATTGATCGGATGAGATGATTTTTCTTTATCCGAGAGAAAAACTAATGTTCAGACTTATTTCTGACAAACTGACGTCAGTATGTTTGTTGTATGTAAAGGCCTTTTATTATTTATTTCTGTACCTCCATCATGTAGCGGATGGTGTAGGGCAGCAGGTTGCGTAGCGTGGCTACAGGATGGAGGTGGATAACGTAGGCGGGGTCCCAGTCCTCTTCTCCATGGCTAGCGATGTGTCGCAGGTCATCGGAGACGGCCAGCGTGCTGACCATCAGCGGCAGCAAGCTGCTGTCGGTCGCGGGACACTGCAGCAGCGAACGCACCTCTGAACTTTGGTGCACCTGCTCCTTCCAAGCCACGCAGGTGGAGGACGGAGCATACTGACCATCCAGAGGACCGGCTGGACGTACAAACAGCTGACATCTGGAGCGCAGAGAGAGATTAGAATACGGTCAACTCCTCCTGAACACCTATGGTAGCACCTGGACCCTAGAAACTACAGATACCTGCACTGACAGCACTGCTCACTTCACCTCACTCACTCTCTAAATCAGTTGAATGCAGTTTTTGAAATACTTTTTTTTTTTCATTTGATGGTTGCAGACAAGAAATACAGAGACAAAGATGTGCAGCTGTGGATGTCAAGGTATCATGGAACGTGACTGAGTAATGTTGTCCGGTGCTTTTCTTTTATCCTTTCTCGTATAAACAAAGTAAACTGATTAATTACCTGCAGGATGAAACAAACAGAATGAAGAACCAATCTAAAATAACAGATGGATCTAACAAACCCTCCCTCATGCCCCCTAAGCTAAGCAGCGTGATGCTACCTGTATGTTTCTAATGCGACATGAAACTCTTTCTCCGGCTCAGCCTGTCCAACGCTCTGCAGACTCCTGGATGTGGGACAGTACTTCAGGATGGTGAAGGGCACTGAGAAGTGATTCTTGATCTGAAAACAGAGTTAGAGATGAAGGCGCCTGCTGCTCAGACTGTGGAGGACTGTGAGTTGAGACGTTTCGGACCTGCAGAGGGGAGCGGATGGTGATGACCTTGTTGCCCTCGGCAGCGTCGATCTGCAGCAGCACAGAGACAGCTTCCTGCAGCATCGGACCTCGGATGTTGTAGAGACGGCGACCTGGTTTGTCCACAGCGATGTTGGAGATTTCGCTGTACCCAGAAGGCACTGCAGGTTCAGAGAAACATCTTTACTCACAGACTATATCTCACACATGCACATGACACAAACAGTGATCGCATGAGAGAGCAGGGAATCTGAGGGTTTCTGACCGATGGACAGGTTGAACAGGCAGCTCTCTTGCCGCTGTAGAGCCGACAGTTTGCCTCGTGACGATGCTTCGAACACGGAGTGCTCCAGGTCCATGCTCTGATCCACCAGCAGCTCGTGTAGTTTACCCTGCACCGCTGTTCCCACCGGCCTCAGGTTGGCACTGTGCTGCACGATGAGGGGGATCCCAAGACAGTTTCTGATGGTGAAGGGGGCCTTCTCCTTCAGAGAAGAGTCGCAGGTGGAGGCTGTGCCCAAGGAAAATGCCTGATCAAACAAAGCAATGACAACATCAATCAATATAATTCCATAATTCAATGTTCAGATACCAATTATTCACTGAAGGAATAAAGAAACAGCAATGATTCAGACATTCTACGAATCTGTCTCATGTTTCTGATTAACAGATGTGTTGAGATGTGATGTGTTAAAAGAAGAACACTAATCACAAAATGTGATGTGTCTGCGTGCAGATGTGATGGTGTCAGGTTGTAGATGTTGTTATGTCAGGTTGTACCTGTGATGATGTCAGGTTGTGGATGTGATGATGTAAGTTTTCAGATGTGATGGTGTCAGGTTGTAGATGTGATGGTGTCAGGTTGTAGATGTCGTGATGTCAGGTTGTGGATGTGATGGTGTCAGGTTGTAGATGTCGTGATGTCAGGTTGTGGATGTGATGGTGTCAGGTTGTAGATGTCGTGATGTCAGGTTGTGGATGTGATGGTGTCAGGTTGTGGATGTGATGGTGTCAGGTTGTAGATGTGATGGTGTCAGGTTGTAGATGTGATGGTGTCAGGTTGTGGATGTGATGGTGTCAGGTTGTGGATGTGATGGTGTCAGGTTGTAGATGTGATGGTGTCAGGTTGTGGATGTGATGGTGTCAGGCTGTACCTGTGATGATGTCAGGTTGTGGATGTGATGATGTAAGTTTTCAGATGTGATGGTGTCAGGTTGTAGATGTCGTGATGTCAGGTTGTGGATGTGATGGTGTCAGGTTGTAGATGTCGTGATGTCAGGTTGTGGATGTGATGGTGTCAGGTTGTGGATGTGATGATGTAAGTTTTCAGATGTGATGGTGTCAGGTTGTAGATGTCGTGATGTCAGGTTGTGGATGTGATGGTGTCAGGTTGTAGATGTCGTGATGTCAGGTTGTGGATGTGATGGTGTCAGGTTGTGGATGTGATGGTGTCAGGTTGTGGATGTGATGGTGTCAGGTTGTGGATGTGATGGTGTCAGGTTGTAGATGTGATGGTGTCAGGTTGTGGATGTGATGGTGTCAGGTTGTGGATGTGATGGTGTCAGGTTGTAGATGTGATGGTGTCAGGTTGTGGATGTGATTGTGTCAGGTTGTGGATGTGATGGTGTCAGGTTGTAGATGTCGTGATGTCAGGTTGTGGATGTGATGGTGTCAGGTTGTAGATGTCGTGATGTCAGGTTGTGGATGTGATGGTGTCAGGTTGTGGATGTGATGGTGTCAGGTTGTAGATGTGATGGTGTTAGGTTGTAGATGTGATGGTGTCAGGTTGTGGATGTGATGGTGTCAGGTTGTGGATGTGATGGTGTCAGGTTGTAGATGTGATGGTGTCAGGTTGTGGATGTGATGGTGTCAGGCTGTACCTGTGATGATGTCAGGTTGTGGATGTGATGATGTAAGTTTTCAGATGTGATGGTGTCAGGTTGTAGATGTCGTGATGTCAGGTTGTGGATGTGATGGTGTCAGGTTGTAGATGTCGTGATGTCAGGTTGTGGATGTGATGGTGTCAGGTTGTGGATGTGATGATGTAAGTTTTCAGATGTGATGGTGTCAGGTTGTAGATGTGATGGTGTCAGGTTGTAGATGTGATGGTGTCAGGTTGTGGATGTGATGGTGTCAGGTTGTGGATGTGATGGTGTCAGGTTGTAGATGTGATGGTGTCAGGTTGTGGATGTGATTGTGTCAGGTTGTAGATGTGATGGTGTCAGGTTGTAGATGTGATGGTGTCAGGTTGTGGATGTGATGGTGTCAGGTTGTAGATGTCGTGATGTCAGGTTGTGGATGTGATGGTGTCAGGTTGTGGATGTGATGGTGTCAGGTTGTGGATGTGATGGTGTCAGGTTGTAGATGTCGTGATGTCAGGTTGTGGATGTGATGATGTAAGTTTTCAGATGTGATGGTGTCAGGTTGTGGATGTGATGGTGTCAGGTTGTGGATGTGATGGTGTCAGGTTGTAGATGTCGTGATGTCAGGTTGTGGATGTGATGGTGTCAGGTTGTGGATGTGATGGTGTCAGGTTGTAGATGTGATGGTGTCAGGTTGTGGATGTGATGGTGTCAGGTTGTGGATGTGATGGTGTCAGGTTGTAGATGTGATGGTGTCAGGTTGTAGATGTGATGGTGTCAGGTTGTGGATGTGATGGTGTCAGGTTGTAGATGTGATGGTGTCAGGTTGTAGATGTGATGGTGTCAGGTTGTAGATGTGATGGTGTCAGGTTGTAGATGTGATGGTGTACCTTAGTGAGGTTGTAAAGCACGGTGAGGCTGCTCTGGGAGATTGTGATATTCATGGTGTCTTTGGAGCAGATGCTCATTGCTGTGCGTGGTTCAGGAAGTATAATAAAGTCGTCTCCATGAATAGGACTCTTGTCCTGAACTGGGTTGTTCTTCATCTGCAGGGAGAAATACAAAATCAGTCAATTCATCAGAGTAGTATGGCATAGGAGGCAAGGACACTGATTACAGATAGTGATTATTTTTAGAGAGGGCTCACACTCTGTATTATTCCTAAGACTGAGCAAATTAACTGTAAATACTTTAGTTTGTTTAATGCTCTTATACACATATTCTGTGGCTGATGTGTCCTGTGCATGAGTTTGACTGTCGTCAGACGTGACTCTGAGTTAAACTGCATTTCAGTCAAGGACTGACTGTTTATCACAGAGCAGTAGATACAGCAGTTTGATAGTTTGACCTTGAGCTCCAGGGTCCATCTGCGTCTACCGCTGTCCACTCGTTCAATCAGAGGCTCCCATACTGCATGGATCTCATTGAAGTAGTTCACCTGTAGACATATCAGGTGTCAACATGACACATCATACATGAAAAAACGTCTCTTTGTTGGACATGTAGGATGTTTGTTCATCACCACTGCAACTGCAATACTGTTAATAGGTGAAGGTGGGTTTCAGAAGTTTTTGCTCAATGTGTTTCTGAAAAGTTTCATGAAAGATTCATGAAAATATCAAGAAGTTTGTGATCTGGGTACAGGGACAGGTTCAGGTGTGACGGACAGGGACAGGTTCAGGTGTGACGGACAGGGACAGGTTCAGATGTGACGGACAGGGACAGGAGTGAGGACATGTTTAGGTTTAGCTTCAGGTTCAGGTATAACGGACCGGCTCTCACCTCCAGCGTCATGTTGGCTGTCAGCTGCAGCATAGAAGACCAGTTTTTGGCTGATCCGTTGAAAGTCGACTCAGCCAGCAGCAGAGGGACAGTCCGATGACCCAAACCGGACTCCAGAGTCACTTGGACCACCTAGGAGCAAAAAACACCTTGTCAACAGGAAACAGTTCTGACTAAAGTTTCAGAATAAAAACGTTTGGACACATTCTCGTCCTGGTACCTTGACCTCGGCAGCAAAGCTCTCGCCTTCATTGCGCCCGTCCTGCTCTCTGAAGCTCTCAGTGACCTCGGTGGCTGGGTCCACCCCCAGAAACCAGTAGTTACAGTTGTAGATGTTCATGACTGACCACAGGTCACCCACACCGGGTTTGGAGTCCTGACTCTGCTCGTCGTGCTGCTTTGCTGTCATGGCGGCTGTGATGGTCATCACCGTGTTGAGGATGAATGGAGAGATCTGCAGGACAGAGACGCTGGTGACGCCCTCACTCACAGTTTGTCTTGTTTTAACATGTTGTCTTTGTGTCAACTAACCTTGACAATGACTTCCTCCACTGTCACAGAGCCACTCAGTGGTCGGTTGGGGTGGGTGTTGGTTTCCAAGGCGACTGAGCAGGGTCTCAACACCTATTGGACAGAGTCAGACTGATGAGTGAGAGCAGGTGTTTAGTTCATTAGTTCTACCTCAGTATTTAAAGAACAGAAGAGAATCTCAGTGACACATCAGTGTGTGTCCAACTACAACTTCACACTAATAGAGACAATAAAGCATCAATTGTTTTACTCCCACTCAGCACACCTGAACTGTCCTGACAGGTGAGTAACATCAGTAACAGTGAGGGAACAGCTCCACCTGCTGGAGGATCTACAGAATAACCTGAACACACAGGTCCCCACGTGGTCATGTGATCTTACGGTTGTGACGGCCTTGTCCCCCTTGTTCCGGATGAAGGGGCAGGCAAGAACTTTCAGCTCCCTCAGGTTGGCTCTCATGTCCTGCGTCCCGTCCTCCTCAGCCCGCAGCGTGAAGTCACACTGAAACGAGGCCACCAGGGCAGGGGCATCCGCCTTCATCAGGCTGGCAACGAACACCACCTCCGGGTCCACCACCACAGCCCGGAGACGAGTCCTGACCGAGGAAGCTGCAGAGAGGAGACGGAACAGTCTGAATCCTCATACAACAACAGGAGAACATTAGAACTTTAGACATTAGACCATCAGACACATTAGACATTAGAATATTAGAATATTAGAACATTGGCAACATTAGAACATTAGAAACAGAACATTGGAACATTAGAAACACTAGAAACATTAGAAACATTAGAACATTAGAACATTAGGACATTAGAAACATTAGCAACATTAGAAACCTTAGAAACATTAGCAACATTAGAAACATTAGCAACATTAGCAACATTAGAAACCTTAGAAACATTAGCAACATTAGAAACATTAGCAACATTAGCAACATTAGAAACCTTAGAAACATTAGAAACATTAGCAACATTATAACATTAGCAACATTAGAACATTAGAAACATTAGAAAACATTAGAACATTAGAAACATTAGAAACATTAGCAATATTATAACATTAGCAACATTAGAACAGCTGGACTAATGTGGTCCACCAACTGTAACCAGGCAAAGGCTCCATCGTTGTTATGACTTTAAGGCTAAACATAACGCTGGCGTAACCATGATGATACGGGGCGAGATGGTGAGTTACGTGACGAAGGAGGTTTGGATTCAGCCCCTCCACCTTTGCGTCTGTGTTTAGATCTCTTGGTCTTACCGGTCCTGACGTCGGCTCGGGGTTCGGCGGTCTGTCTCAGAGGCAGTCTGTCGCCGGGCGCCAAGGTGCTGGTCTGAGCCGGACTCTGTGGCAGGGCTTGCAGGAAGAAATCTGCCACGGCCATCAGGAACTCCACGCTGGCACACAGGTAGAGTTTCTGCAGGACCGCCACCAGCTCCCGCTCGCCACCACTCTGACGATACGTCACATCGATCATCGACTCCAAGCTGTCCTCGTCCCTCCGCCCCACCATCCTGTAACCATGATGACAAACAGCTGGGTTAAGAAACACTGGCAGACAACAGCCACAGGTTTACAGGTACGACTGTGGATACTTGTGAAAACCAATCAGAGACCAGAGATCATTTGATCATCACCTCGACGTCACCCTATCCATTCCGGTCCTCAGGTCATCCAGCGTGCAGGCGGTCAGGACAGTGGTCACCTCGGCGCTGCCGCTGGCCAGGATCCGTCCCGAGGTCTTCAGCAGGTGAAGGGTGAACTCACCCAGTCTGAGGTCCTGCTGGTGCTGGAGGCCCGACGGCTGCAGGGACAAGGAACAACAATCAGAGACCTGATCCTGGACACAAACACCACAAGGCTGGACATGAACCGGCTGATCCTCAACCAATTATACCAGAACCAGCTGAACCTGATTCAGGTCTAGTAAGCCCCATTCCTCCATTCACTTCTACCAAGTCCTCGTTCTTCACGTGACTGACCAGATTTGGATCGCTGCTGTACAAAACCAGACCCAGAGACTCGATGCTGAAGTTGAACTTCATGGACTCCAGAGCTTCATCGGCCTCTTCATCACTGCTCACAGTCGACTTCCCAACGTCACCTGAAGAGACATGGGTCACATGACTAAACAAACCCAAACACATCAGCTGTTCATGTGAATAGACACCTATCAGACCTGATGAGGGGCCTCCAGCTGCTCGGACCTGCAGACCAGCCTCCTCCTGTCTGTTGGCGGTGGGCTCCAGACTGCCGGCTTCCCCCAGATTCTCCATCAGGATCCTGAGCAGCACCTTTAGGTCATCCTGACTCAGCTCCACCTGCAGGCCAAGTACAGATCTGATTCAGAACAGTCCATCAGTTCACGACAGAGACTAGCTTAGCACAAAGACCGAGAGTAGGGGAAACTGCTGGTCTAGCCCAATCCTAAGTCCTGATGCAGATGTCTACAGGGACTCGTGGGTCAGAACACTACAGACACATTCAGTTCGCACTACAGAGACAAGTGATGCTGCAGACAGAGCACCGTCAGAAGAGACTGTACCTTTGGTGGCCCACAGGTGGACTGGTTATAAAAATAGGAACCAGAATCAGAAACATTTCTCTGCGCAAATGGCAAGTTTAACAGCCTGACCTGATCTATACCTGCAAGACTCAGTGATGTTCCTCATCCTCCTACCTTCATTGGCTTCAGATCTCCATCGATCTCGATGGCAGCCATCTTCTTGTACCAAGAAGCTGCTAGGTTCCTCTTGATGTTCAGATGCAGGTTTACCGGTTCCAGCAGCTCGGTGTGGGGTTGGTCTGAGACCAGGTCCATACAGGTCCTGGTGGACAACAGGAAACAGGTCTTTCTATCTGAACTCAAATACTCTCACAGGTTTACTGACACAATGACTGAAGGTGTTTCATTCTCTCTTGGTGTGCAGGTCCACGCAGGAAGAAGTGATCTCACGCCTCAGAGTCCTCTGGTTTTTTCCTGCTGTCTCTGGATCAGGTCTGTGAGGCTCTGTGTGACTCACCTGGAGAGTTTGAGCTGCGTCAGCTGGACGTCCATGTTGTCGATGACGGCCGGCAGCGGACACCCGTCCACAGGCAGCAGGGAGAAGCTGTTTCCCACCATGATCAGACCCAGGTCCATCACCAGGGCATCGTGGGAGGTGGAGGACTGGGGGATGATGATGAGCGGAGCCTTCAGCTTGATGTCCATGGACAGACGGAAACTCTTCTGGGCAAAGTCTCGAACGCTGGAAGCCGCCTTCTCTGCGGCCTGAGCCGTGGCAGCACTAAGAGCTTCTTTAGCTGTCTGGAAGTTACTGGTGAAATTCTGAATAAATAAATGATAAATAAATAAATAAATACAAAGAGTTATTTTCAAAACAATAAGTACATATCAATTAAAACTGTTGGCATCATTTAACCCTTAAGCCAAGATTAAACTAGAATCACCTTCCTTTGGTCCTCTAGACTGATTCAGGTCCCACCCTGTTTATCCAGAGTCATAGAAAATATTATTTTACTTGAGTTGTGGCTAAAAAGTGTTTTGTGAGGTCACTGTGACCTTTGACCCCCAAAATCTAATCAGTTCATCCATGAGTCCAAGTGAATGTTTGTTTGTGCCTTCACGATATACTGAGATATCATGCCCACGAGAATGACATAGACATACGTACAACCTGAAAACAAAATGGCGGCTCTCACTGTTGCTGGCGTGGAGGAAATAAAACCAATAGAACTGATATGGAACCGATCAGAAATAAAAACCTGCTGAAGTTACTCACCAGCAGAGACATGACGAACTTGTGCAGGTAAACCACCTGGATACAGCCCACGTTCAGCTTCACTTTGCCGTCGGTCTTTGAGGTGTCGACATAACCGGCCCCCTCCGTGGCGTTAGGGGTCAGACTCATGGCAAAGCTGAACACCTCGTCACCCACGATGGAGATCGCCTGAAGGACAGGAAATCACCACATATCAACACGGCTCACTACTGAGGACAGAACACAGTAGTCAGGACAGTCTGGTCTAGTTCAGGTCGGAGGTCGTCCAGGTGAGACAACTGACTGACCTTCTTGTGGATGCTTCTAGGATCAACGTTGAGAACGATGAAATCTCGCAGGCGGGCTGATATGTGCATCTGAGGTCCTTGCATCAGTAAAGAGCCATTAATACCTGAGGACAGGACAGGTGGGTTAATGGAGGTCAGGTCAGTGACGGCAGACGCAGGCGGCAGACATCCCTTACCTTGGATCTTGATGTCAGCCATGTTGCAACTCTGGTCACACACCAAAGCATTGAAGGCTCCCAGTGTTATCACAACCTTCAGGTCGATGACCTCACTGTCTGCAGGTGAGACCAGGGCAGCTGACAGGAAACACAACACAATGACACGCTGCTTTAAGATGTCTGACGGTTGTGTGTGTGTGTGTGTGTGTGTGTGTGTGTGTGTGTGTTGAACTGACTGGACTTGGCAGACACTATCTTGTCCTCTGTCTTCAATTTGGTCGCTCTTTCTACAGATGACATGCTGCTGGACGACAGCGCTGCCGACAGGAAGTTGATGGTCGAGAGCAGAGCCTCAGTGTGGAGCATGAAGTCGAGGGAGGTGAAGGTCACCTGGAGAACAGGTGTGACAGAGGAACACTGATCTGTGAAGCTGTCATTAATAGGTCTGTGATTTAAGAGGGGAAGTCACTCAGTCCCTTTCATTCCTTCCAGGACACTTTTGGAGAAGTTGGAGGAATTTGTCAATAATCACTTTGTTGTCTCAAACAGTGTCAACCATCAAATGGAGCCACACAGAAAATGACATGATGATGGCATGATCTCAGCATGGGAGGATCTCAGTAGGAGCAAAAAGACATGACCTGATGACGTGCAGGTGAGTGTCAGTGGAGGAACTGTCACTCACATTGATCATCTGCTCGGTGTTCTTGTAGGTGGTGGAGAAGTTCGGCCCTGAGCGGTCAGCCTGAGAAAACAGTCAGGGGGTTAGTCACTGTTCTGAATAATGCCAGCACAATGTATCTGAACAGATAATCATATAATGGCCCTTGTTTATCAATCTTGCGTGAAAACAGGCGCAGATCTGAGCGCAGAATTGGTCGTACGATAGGATCCACGTGTGATTCATGAAACATTCGTGTCTGACCAATCCCAGCGTACGAATGATCGGGTCTTGATAAATGCGGCGTTCGAATTCGATCGTCATTAACATGTTACGCCCTTAAATATTCCTGGTTCGGAGGCCCCGCCCACTACAGTCAAACATGGAGAGAAGCGTTACTGGCAAAAAAACAAACTTTTCAGAGATGGAGATCGACATCCTGACATCCGAGGTGGCGCAAAATAAGGATGTGCTTTTTGTCAGTCTGAAGAGTGGGATCACAGGAGCTCATAAACCGCTGTGTGGAAGAGGGTGACGGAGATGAGTTTGGCTCTGCAGCGCCGCCTCCTGCAGCCGCGCGCCAACACAGCTGTTTGAAAAATAAAAGAATCGTGTGTGTCCCGGTCACCTGGCCACCACGTTTAAAAGTGATAGCTTGGCATCACAAATCACCTGCACATTTATAAAGTGGTAGTTTTTGCGATTGATGAATGTGTAATCATTCATGGATGGTGCCTTCAGACGCACGAGTGAAATCAATTGCTCCAACCAAATTTGGAAACCCTCTGTTCTAAATATGTGACTGTTTATGCTGATGACAGCTGATGTTTGTTTAATAATTATTTTCAGACTCAGACAGATTTTGCTGCTGCACCGCAAATCCAGAGCTCAGACCCGACGTGAGATCTGATCGTAGCTTCCGCTCACGTCCAAATTGATAAATGCCGAAGCTTGCGTGGAAATGGTCGTACGCACGGTTTTCTGCCGTACGTTCGTTTGATAAATGAGGGCCAATGTCACTTAGTGACGTCATCACCTTGAAATACTGCACTTTGAGCAGCTCAGCTCCAGACTCCACCGAAGAGGTAATGAGGCACAGAGGCTCGCCACTCGAATCTGAAACAAGATCAAATTAAAGGTATCGCACTGTCAATGCCTGAATTTCTAAACATGTTTGACACCATAGAAACCACTACAGGACAACCCCACAGGAAACCATAGAAACCACTACAGGACACCCCCACAGGAAACCATAGAAACCACTACAGGACACCACCACAGGAAACCATAGAAACCACTACAGTAAACCATAGAAACCACTACAGGACACCACCACAGGAAACCATAGAAACCACTACAGGACACCACAACAGGAAACCATAGAAACCACTACAGGACAACCCCACAGGAAACCATAGAAACCACTACAGGACACCACAACAGGAAACCATAGAAACCACTACAGGACACCACCACAGGAAACCATAGAAACCATTACAGTAAACCATAGAAACCACTACAGGACACCACCACAGGAAACCATAGAAACCACTACAGGACACCACCACAGGAAACCATAGAAACCACTACAGGACACCAACACAGGAAACCATAGAAACCACTACAGTAAACCATAGAAATCCACTACAGGACACCACCACAGGAAACCATAGAAACCACTACAGGACACCACCACAGGAAACCATAGAAACCACTACAGGAAACCATAGAAACCACTACAGGACACCACCACAGGAAACCATAGAAACCACTACAGGAAACCATAGAAACCACTACAGGACACCACCACAGGAAACAATAGAAACCACTACAGTAAACCATAGAAACCACTACAGGACACCACCACAGGAAACCATAGAAACCACTACAGTAAACCATAGAAACCACTACAGTAAACCATAGAAACCACTACAGTAAACCATAGAAACCACTACAGGACACCACCACAGGAAACCATAGAAACCACTACAGGACACCACCACAGGAAACCATAGAAACCACCACAGGAAACCATAGAAACCACTACAGGACACCACCACAGGAAACCATAGAAACCACTACAGGACACCACCACAGGAAACCATAGAAACCACTACAGGACACCAACACAGGAAACCATAGAAACCACTACAGTAAACCATAGAAACCACTACAGGACACCAACACAGGAAACCATAGAAACCACTACAGGACACCAACACAGGAAACCATAGAAACCACTACAGTAAACCATAGAAACCACTACAGGACACCACCACAGGAAACCATAGAAACCACCACAGGAAACCATAGAAACCACTACAGGACACCACCACAGGAAACCATAGAAACCACTACAGGAAACCACAGACACTCAGGCTGGGCAATTAATCTAATTTTATTTTTGATTACGATTTTGGCTTCCAACAATTATGAAAACAAGATAAACGAGAGAAAATTAGTATTGTGTGTCATTCTGTTTCACAACAAGTTTCGGCCTCCCTACAATAACCATCTGACGTTATCGGTTCCGCTTTCGGTACTGAAGGAATTAGGAAAATAGATTTCGGATTTGTGTTGTAACATAAAAGTTCTCTTTCACATTCACCAACTCAGTTTCTGATGAAGATTTGTCTATGATGTATTTTTGCTTTTCCCTACGCAGAGGTTCATCTGCATCTCTCTCTCTGACCCTGTGTGTGAGGGGCAGGGCAGCGCTCACACACACACACACACACACACTCGCACACACACACACACACACACACACACACACACACACACACACACACACCTCGGCCCATCACATGAAGACGGAGAAATGTACAGTTTCCTACTGACATCCGTCGCTGAGTCAGGTGTGTTTGTGTGCTGCAGCCTGGAGCCCACACACACAGTTACCTACATTATACCAACATGGGTTAATGATGAAACGGACCATTATCCAGCTGATTGTTCTGGATGTGCTGTTAAATCATCTGAACTGTCGTTAAGAAATTCTGTTTCAGGTCGGTGGTGGTGGTGGTGGTCGGGTGGGAAGTATCATGCTCAGACATCTTTAACTTATATCGTGTATGGCGGGAATAACTACATAGACACAACACTTTGTTTTGAAATCATATTTTTCTGTATTTTTCCAAAGTCAATGAGAAATCGCGCTGAATAGTCGTGATCCCAATATTGTTCAAAATAATCGTGATTATGATTTTTGCCATAATTGAGCAGCCCTAATAGTCACAACTACAGGAAACCATAGAAACCCCAGTTCCCTGTGAGACTGACCGTTGAACTCCAGGCACTTCATGGTGATCTTGTTGATGTACGTTGTGGCACACATGTCATACTTCCTGACTTTGGTGTCGATGCCCAGGTGAGCGATGTGAAAGAGCAGGAAAGGTGACTCTTTCTGCTCGATGGGTTTCTTCAGGGTCAACAGCACCTTGAAAAGAGGACATGGAGTTGACAGAGTTGATGAGGGGAAGTTATTCCTGAACAGACTTCAGCTTCAGGACCATGTGGGTATCAGCTTTGGTTCTTTAGGAACAGAGAAAAGTCTGGCCGTAGATTTTGTACCTCTTCGATTTCAAAGTTGAGGAGAATGTTGATGGTGTTTTCAGTCAAGCCTCCATTGATGTGAGGTATCACAGCAGCTCCCCTCGGTAGTGGCACCACCTCTGCATGCTCAGCTAGCTCCGCCTTCCCTGTTGAGACATTAAAAAGTTTCTATTGGCTACACTAAGATGATGTCAACCAGGTCGAATTAGGTTTTAAATATGAATTATAATAAATAAACAGTATCAGGACGTGATCAATCTTTACTCATTCTTGGGTCTGTACAGTTTTTGTCAGATTTCCCATCATGCACTAAGACTTAACTTACCTTGAGCCACCTGTCTTTTTACTTCCACGCTGTGCGCCTTACTTCCCTCCCCGATGTTCTCCACCAAGATCTTCATCAGCACAGCGAGGTCTTCCTCACCAAGACTCATCTAATGGAAGACAGCACAGTTTCATGTCTCACTCTGACCAACAGTTTCATCTCAGTTTAACCCACTGCACATAAGAGACCTACATTGAGGGACCGTAGAACTCCCTGGACCTGGACTCCTGGGATCTTGGTGAACCAGGAAGCAGCCAGGTTTCGGGTGATAAGCAGCTCTGTGTTGATTGGCTGAAGGATCTCAATGTCCGGCTGAGAGGAGCCTGACTTCAGTGTGGCTCTGAAATTACATTTATTCAACATTTACTCAGCTTTCAGTCTCTGTTTGAGCGGCATCACATTTTAATGCAGCTCAGAGCAAAGACAAACAACAACAACCACGACTCAGGTTCTGTGTTTCAGAGCTTTGTTGTTCTGTGGAGAACCAGCTGTGATCAGTCTGTTCAGATCCGTCAGTCCAAACTGGTCACTGCTTTAAACCAATAAGCTGTTGATATCAGAGTGAAATGACACGCTGTGACAGTGTCCTCCGGTTTGGACTTTCCGGGTCTCCGTGCACTCAGAGCTCAGCTTTTAGGACGGTTTGTTATTGGTCAACAGGTCTGAATTCACCACAGATCCCTGCTCAACACTGATCCTCAGACTTTATCTGGTTGATACCTGGAGAGCTTCAGCTGCGTCAGCTTCACGTCCATCTTCTCCACCACGGCCGGCAGAGAGAATCCTTCAACAGGCAGCAGAGAGAAGCTGTTTCCCACCATGATCAGACCCAGGTCCACCACTACTGCATTGTGGGAGGTGGAGGACTGGGGGATGATGATGAGCGGAGCCTTCAGCTTGATGTCCATGGACAGACGGAAACTCTTCTGGGCAAAGTCTCGAACGCTGGAAGCCGCCTTCTCTGCGGCCTGAGCCGTGGCAGCACTAAGAGCTTCTTTAGCTGTCTGGAAGTTGTCGACAAACATCTGAAGGACAAAATAAACCCGGAGTGAGACACAACAAAGACACAGAGAGAAGCCATAAAGGACCCGGTGAGAGGGAGTCGATTTGAGGCGTTCACTGCCTAGTCGTGAGCGTACGGTTCATTTCTGTTTCATAAACCTTTGGAAGAACAACATCAACATCACATTAATTACAGTCGCATGGTTTATTTCTCACTGATAAAACCACTGACTGAATCTTTTACACATTAGATTCAAACTCAAACTCATTCAGTGTTTTTAAGTTTCTGTTAAAGTCCTTTTGACACTTGGTGAAGAACAACATTCACCCTGTTGACATGTTTCTGAATTAACACTTCACAAATGTTCATGAAACAAGAATGAAGATCATAAAGTTCAAAACCATTTTCAAGGAGGGAAGTGATTTCGCATAGGCAGAGGTCATGTGACTGACGGGGGTGTGACGGTGTGGATGGGGGGGTTAATGATGGCAGCTGTGTGAGATGCATAGCACGTATGGAGGAAGAGAGCTCTGATTGTTGTTACATGTGCATGAGAAGAAGCATTCCTCATCTTTTCCTTCTTCATCCCTCCATCCGTGCTCAGCCTGTCAGAGCAGACTCAAACACAACCTGCGTTTGTTTTGGCATTCTCACTGTCTCAGATGGGTGGAGTTTACAGGTGTGTTCAGGTACACTAACAACAGGAGGAAACAGAGGATGAATCTGTGTGAAACAAAGTGTGACAACTCTCCAGAGAGCTGCAGAATTATCGCTCAAAACAAAAGTAGACTAATAACAATGAACACAACATCCGGTTGTAACAGCTGACACTGACAGAGTTGTAGTTTGGGCTCATTACACTAGACTTTAAAGTGTGAAATCATTACAGACACTATCTCAGTGAATCTCTGTTCTACAGAGTCTCCATGAATGCCTCTCTGATAGTCCAGATTTGGACAACTCTTCACATGCTGATAGCGCAGACGCCTGTGTGTTGTGGTGAGCAGTAAAATAAACAGCACTCTCTGGTGGTGATGTTAAGGACAATATGACATCTGACATTTAAGACTGAGAGCTGCTCAGGTGATGCATTGATTATGTAAACTGGCTGATAATCAGATTCTCATCAGTGTCCTTGGACACGCCAACAGTTGGTGGCAGTGATTGGTTCAATGAACCAGCAGCAGGTTTGTTTTGTGATGGATATGGAAACAGAATAAACTCAGCTGACTTCCTGTTTTTAGTTTGCTGCTCTGATGTTGTGGGTGTGCTTGGTGTCGGTCATTGTCTCCACCCCTCTGAGTTAAACTGGGTTCAAACACCGTCACAGTGAGTTCTCTGTGTATTTGGATCAACCCGGGCCGACGGCTGAAAACCAGACATTGACCGGGGTTAATGGGTCCACAGAGACCGGGTCCTGATGGGATGAGGTCTGAAGTGGACTGAAGGTGAGTGAAGCTAAAGCAGGAGGTTTGATGCAGATCAGAGCTGCGTGCTGGAAGCTGTACCTCGTCAGCTGACGTATACTGAACGCAAAAAGAAGCCTGAAAGAACCAAACACATCAACATGAGACAGGAACCTGAGCAACAGACACAACCACACACAGAACAACAAACAGAACCAAAACAGAACCAAAACAGAACCACAGAAGAAAAAACAAAGCTCATTTAAAGAGTTTCCATGACTGTAAATTCACAGAACAGAGAAAACTGTCGTCTTTTCGTCTCTTTGTTTCTGTGTTTCTCACTGTCAGCTGTAGAGGCACAACAGTAACTTTCACATCTGTAAAACGTGATTACCATTATTATTACTATTATTACCCTTATCATCATCATCACTATTATTAACATTATTATTATCATAATTATTATTATTATTATTACCATTATTATTGTTATTATTATAATTTCCATCATTATTATGGAGAATTTACAGTCAGGTGAAAGTTTTTTAGTCAGTGACTTTACACTGAAATGATCAGACAGAGAAAAGACAACAGACATGATACAGATATTGAACTGATACTGATCAATCAATAAAGAATGAAATGATAACAGAAACCAGAGAATACAGCCAACCTGTCATTCTAACTATAGATTTCACTACATGTGGAAATGTGTGTATATATGTAACTTTATATGTAACTCTATGTACATGTATATACGTGTATATATACAAAACGCCTGACCAGCAGTGACATGAGGAACTTGTGCAGGTAGACGATCTGGATGCAGCCCAGACGCATCGTGACCTTCCCGTCCACCTTGGACGTGTCGGTGTAGCCCTCCCCCTCTGTCGCCCCCGGAAATAAGGACAGTTTGAAGCTGAACACCTCCTCACCCATGATGGACACAGCCTGCAACAAGATCCAATCAGCTTTCAGAGAAGGAGTCACATGGTTAACACTGTCTACAGTTCTATATGAACAGTGATGATAACTGAGACACAGTGAAGACTTCAGGTCCGTCATCGGGCTCACACCTTCCTGTGGACGGTTTTAGGGTTGACGTCTGTGACCACAATGTCTCTGAGTCGAGCAAACACCTCCGTCTCTTTTGCCTGCACCAGCACCGAGGCATCAATTCCTGCAGGGGGGTGACAGTGACGAAGGTTTTAGTTTAAACCTTCAGCTCACCTCTGGAGTTCGGACTGAGACGTGTCGGTACCTTGGACTCTGA
Source organism: Seriola aureovittata (assembly GCF_021018895.1). Taxonomy (NCBI): domain Eukaryota; kingdom Metazoa; phylum Chordata; class Actinopteri; order Carangiformes; family Carangidae; genus Seriola; species Seriola aureovittata. The sequence goes on from NC_079364.1 coordinate 73,446, forward strand.
TGTCAGCGATGCTGCAGCGGTCATCGCACACCTCCACGTGGAAACAGCCCAACATGGCGAACAGCTTGAAGCTGAAGACGCCGCCATCTTTGGCTCCTTTAGCCACTGCAGGGGGAAGACACTTCCTGTCAGACACAAGATCAGATAGGACAGGTGACTGACCCGAGAACAGTCAGTCTGGACTCACCTGTCCGGCCCTGTCCTGTCTTCTCCACCTGCTTTTTGGCGTCTTGATCTCGCATTGTGGCGAGCTGTGATGGCAGGGCACTGCTCAGGTAGTTGATGGTTGACAGCAGAGCTTTAGTGTGAAGGAGGAAGTCAAGAGAGGACAACTCCACCTGAAACACACCAGGTAAAAACAACTGAACACCTGGCAGAGTGAAGGTCCCTGACAGCTTCATGTTAGTTCATGATCTTCAGGTTCTGAGAAGCTGCAGCAAGAATGAATCTAACGTCTATATGTTTATATACATTTATATATATATTAATACATTTCATGTTATAATGTCTCCGTTTGTTCAGTGACAGAATCCTCTGCAGATTCATGAGTCCTGACCTGTTCAAAACAGACACACATCTGTTGCTATAGAAATCTCTGCTCCACCCACCTTCAGTGTTTGCTCGGTGTTGTCGAACAGAGTCTGGAAGCTAGGACCGCTGGGGTCGGCCTGCGGGACAACAGACACACAATCAGCTTCAGTGCTGTGTGTGTGTGTGTGTGTGTGTGTGTGTGAGTGTGAGTGTATGTATGTGAGTGTGTGTGTGTGTGTGTATGTGAGTGTGTGTGTGTATGTGAGTGTGTGTGTGTGAGTGTGTGTGTGTGTGTGTGTATGTGTATGTGAGTGTGTATGTGTGTGTGTGTGTATGTGAGTGTGTATGTGAGTGTGTGTGTGTGTGTGTGTATGTGAGTGTGTGTGTGTATGTGAGTGTGTATGTGAGTGTGTATGTGAGTGTGTGTGTGTGTATGTGAGTGTGTATGTGAGTGTGTGTGTGTGTGTGTGTGTGTGTGTGTGTTATCCGTGTTGTCAGTTGGATCCTGACACTTGTGCCCCCCCCCACCCCCCCACCCCCCCCCACACACACACACAGTCTGATACCTCACACTTTCTGTGTCTGAACAGGTGAGGCTGTTGGTGCTCACCTTGATTAACTCCACCTTCAGCAGGTTGGAGCCCTGCTGCTCTGACGACCTGATCAGGTGCAGAGGTTGATTCCTACCATCTGAAACACAGTTTAAAAACACACTTCAACAACAGACAGTACAATAGGCCACGCCCTATAACTGCTCAAAGGCAGAAACTCCGCCCCATGAACACCTATTCTGTTACTGTGTACCTGTGCTCACAGACACATGAGTTTAACGTCACCTCCACAGTAGTCCAGTGTGACTTTGCGCAGGTATGAGGTGATGCTCAGGTCAAAGCTCCGCCTCTTCCCCTCAGCGCCCAGCTGACGGATGCTGAAGGACAGGATGGTCTTCTCCTGGTCCACCTGCCGGGTCAGCTCCAACAGCACCTGAATGTCCCACACACGTTTTGAGTGAACATTAAACTCCGCCCACTCTGAGTAACATGACAACCTTGTCTGAGAGCAGAAAAACAAACACACCTCTCTGACTTCAAACTTGAAGTGAACATCCGTGAGTTCCTCCAGAGCCGAGCGCTGGTGGTCTTCATCTGTGGACCTCTCACTGGTGTCTTCATCTGAGTCTGACAGTAACACAATCTGAGATTCAACTGTAACACAATCTGAGTCCGACTGAAACACAATCTGAGTCTGTCACAGTATCACAATCTGAGTCTGACAGTAACACAATCTGAGATTCAACTGTAACACAATCTGAGTCTGACTGTACCACAATCTGAGTCTGACTGTAACACAATCTGAGTCTGACTGTAACACAATCTGAGTCTGACTGTAACACAATCTGAGTCTGTCACAGTATCACTATCTGTGTTCGACTGTAACACAATCTGAGTCTGACTGCACCACAATCTGAGTCTGACTGTAACACAATCTGAGTCTGACTGTAACACAATCTGAGTCTGTCACAGTATCACAATCTGAGTCTGACAGTAACACAATCTGAGATTCAACTGTAACACAATCTGAGTCTGACTGTACCACAATCTGAGTCTGACTGTAACACAATCTGAGTCTGACTGTAACACAATCTGAGTCTGACTGTAACACAATCTGAGTCTGTCACAGTATCACTATCTGTGTTCGACTGTAACACAATCTGAGTCTGACTGTAACACAATCTGAGTCTGACTGTAACACAATCTGAGTCTGTCACAGTATCACTATCTGTGTTCGACTGTAACACAATCTGAGTCTGACTGTAACAAAATCTGTGTTCGACTGTACCACAATCTGAGTCTGACTGTACCACAATCTGAGTCTGACTGTACCACAATCTGAGTCTGACTGTACCACAATCTGAGTCTGTCACAGTATCACAATCTGAGTCTGACAGTAACACAATCTGAGTCTGACTGTAACAAAATCTGTGTTCGACTGTACCACAATCTGAGTCTGACTGTACCACAATCTGAGTCTGACTGTACCACAATCTGAGTCTGACTGTACCACAATCTGAGTCTGACTGTACCACAATCTGAGTCTGACTGTACCACAATCGGATAATAAACATCAGTTCCTATTCAGTAAGTATTGACGTGGGAGTCTGTCATGAAGGTTGTGGTGTCAGCATAAACTTCATCACAGCAAAGGGACGTAAACACAGGCAGTTCCAAGAATTCCTGTCTGCGCACGGAGATGTGCTGAACCACACAGAGGTCCGATGGTTGAGCCGGGGCAGAGTTTTGAGGCGTTTTTACAAGCTGCTACCCGAAATTAACGCATTTCTTCATTCAAAAGACAAAACGGTCCCAGAGTTGATCGACCCAGAATGGAAATGGCACCTCAGATTTTTAACAGACGTGACAGAAATGCTGAATAGCTTTAACTTGCAGCTACAAGGCCAGGGGAAACTCATTTGCGACATGTATTCCCACATAAAAGCATTTGAGGTGAAACTAGCGCTGCTTTTGGAACAAGTGAAAAAGCACAACTTCATCCATCTCCCTGCTACTCAAAACCTCTCTGCAGAGAACCCAGCGGCCCCGTTTCCAGCTGCAAAGTGTGTGGAAGCCCTGGAAATGCTGAAGGCGGAGTTCGGTGTGCGAGTCTGTGAACTACATGTTAATGCAAAAGAAATCTTTTCCAGAACCCCTTTGTTGCCGACATCGATGAAGCCCAGCCTTCTTATCAGTTTGGGTTGGCCGAGTTACAGAACTGTGATGTTCATTCAAGCCCAACAGTCTCATTGACTTCTATGCCGCCTTCCCAAACGACACAGAACCTTACATCAAAAAACAATTAATGAAGATGTCCACACTTTTTGGCAGCACGTATATCTGCGAGCAAAACTTTTCACGCATGAAACTGCTGAAAACTCCGATGAGATCAAGATTGACAGATGAACATCTGCATCAGTGTTTGAGACACACACTGATGAACATACAAATGTAAGCTCACTTTTCTGACTTGAATGAGTCATTCTAAGTATAAACAAATATAATCATAATAGTAATAATATATATATATAATATATAATATAATAGTTCTGTTTCTCAGCTCTGTGGTTTTCACAGGGAAGTTGATGAGAGAGAGCTGCAAACAGCGGTGTCTACAAGCCTACTGAGTTATTTGGTAGTGTTATTTATTTCCTGACTTTTTTTCTGTGAAGAACCCTGAGAAGGTTTTTAGATTATTATTGATTCCACAAATAGTGTTAGTTATATCCAGGCTTTTTTCTGTGAAGAACCCAGAAAGGGTAATGTGGTTATGTGTGGCTTTCTGGAAAACAATACATTTCTACGTTTAGGCACCCCTGCGATTGTCACACTTTTTCTGTTACAAACTGACCCCGGCCCCCCATCAGAGCAGGGAAAAGTTATGTGGCCCTCACAGGAAAAAGTTTGGGGACCCCTGGTCTACAACAATGTTTAACAGCCAATCAGATCGCAGGAAGCACTGACCTGTTTCCATGGTGCCAAGGAGGGCGGGGGGCAGGTCGAGCGCTTTGGGTCTGACCTCCGCCAACGACAGCACCTACAGAGGGAAACATGGTCTAATCAGCGCTGAGCTCTACCTTGTAGCCCCCCCCTGTATCTTTATATTACCCTGTACCCCCCCTGTATTATCCTGGCCACTGCTACATTACCCTGTACCCCCCCTGTATTATCCTGTACCCCCCCTGTATTACCCTGTACCCCCCTTGTATTATCCTGTACCCCCCTGTATTATCCTGTACCCCCTCTGTATTACCCTGTACTTTTGTATTACCCTGTACCTTTATATTACCCTGTACCCCCCCTGTATTATCCTGGGCACCGCTACATTACCCTGTACCCCCCCTGTATTATCCTGTACCCCCCCTGTATTACCCTGTACCCCCCTTGTATTATCCTGTACCCCCCTGTATTATCCTGTACCCCCTCTGTATTACCCTGTACTTTTGTATTACCCTGTACCTTTATATTACCCTGTACCCCCCCGTATTATCCTGGGCACCGCTACATTACCCTGTACCCCCCTGTATTATCCTGTACCCCCCCTGTATTACCCTGTACCCCCCTTGTATTATCCTGTACCCCCTCTGTATTACCCTGTACTTTTGTATTACCCTGTACCACCCTGTATTACCCTGTACTTTTGTATTACCCTGTACCTTTATATTACCCTGTACCCCCCCGTATTATCCTGGGCACCGCTACATTACCCTGTACCCCCCCTGTATTATCCTGTACCCCCCCTGTATTACCCTGTACCCCCCTTGTATTATCCTGTACCCCCTCTGTATTACCCTGTACTTTTGTATTACCCTGTACCACCCTGTATTATCCTGGGCACCGCTACATTACCCTGTACCCCCCTGTATTATCCTGTACCCCCCCTGTATTACCCTGTACCCCCCTGTATTATCCTGTACCCCCCCTGTATTACCCTGTACCCCCCTGTATTACCCTGTACCCCCCTGTATTACCCTGTACCCCCCCTGTATTACCCTGTACCCCCCTGTATTATCCTGGGCACCGCTACATTACCCTGTACCCCCCTGTATTACCCTGTACCCCCCTGTATTACCCTGTACCCCCCTGTATTATCCTGGGCACCGCTACATTACCCTGTACCCCCCTGTATTACCCTGTACCCCCCTGTATTACCCTGTACCCCCCTGTATTACCCTGTACCCCCCCCCTGCATCACCCTGTGCCTCCTCAAATGTTGACAGTTTGAGCTTTTTATTGCATTGGGCAGACCTTCAGTAGGCCAGACTGTACCAAGTGTACCTTCTTTGTGGGGGTGGAGGGGGAGGAGCCCATGTTAGGCAGGGGTATGCTGTCGACGAGCTCCAGAATGTTCTGGATCTTCTGGTCCGAGATCTTAATGTGCAGCAGAGGCAGCTCACCTGACACCTTGAACCTGGAACACAGGTAAGTGAGCAGGTGGGACAACAGGTGAGTCAGCAAGTGAGTCAAGAGGTGGGTCAATAGGTGAGACAACAGGAGAGAGAACAGGTGAGACAGGATGTGACTCAGCAGGTGAGTCAATAGGTTGAGACAACAGGTGAGTCAATAGGTTGAGTCAACAGGTGAGTCAACAGGTGAGATGGCAGGTGAATCAATAGGTGAGTGAACAGGTGAGTCAATAGGTGAGGCGGCAGGTGAGACAATAAGTGAGTCAATAAGTGAGTCAACAGGTGGGTCAATAGGTGAGACAACAGGTGAGTCGGCAGGTGAGACGGCAGGTGAATCAATAGGTGAGTCAATAGGTAAGTCGGCAGGTGAGTAAACAGGTGAGTCAATAAGTGAGTCCACAGGTGAGTCGGCAGGTGAAACAAAAGGTGAGTCAACAGGTGAGTCCACAGGTGAGTCGGCAGGTGAGACAACAGGTGAGTCGACAGGTGAGTCTGCAGGTGAGTCGACAGGTGAGTCGATAGGTGAGTGAACAGGTGAGTCAATAGGTGAGTCGGCAGGTGAATCAATGGGTGAGTGAACAGGTGAGTGAACAGGTGAGTCGGCAGGTGAGTCAGCAGGTGAGTCGGCAGGTGAGACAATAAGTGAGTCAAAACCAGGTGACAGTCTTACCTGGGCATCCTGGCGTCCTTCTCCACCATGCACTTGGCCAGGTGAACAGTGAAGTCCATGGGCTGGAGGATGTGTTGGACTGATGATCCCTGCAGCCGAGCCGACGCCCAGTCCTCACCTGGAGTCAACATACAGCTCAGCTGTAGGCGTTGTTGTTGTTGTTGTGTGGTTGTATGTAGTTGTTGTGTAGTTGTGTGTAGCTGGTGTAGTTGCACAGCAGTGTGTGTCTGTTGTGTACCTGACTTGCTGTAGAGAACCTGAACTCGTCTCAGCTCCACGTTGTATCTCTCATACGCTCGATCCATGATCTCCTCCAGAGAGGAAGAGGAGGACGAAGACACACTGAGACCGCTCTGCTCAACACTGTGCAACTACACACAAACAGACACACAAATAAACACACTGTGCAACTACACACAAACAGACACACAAATACCCCCCTGGAAAGAGGACCAGACCTGGAAGCTGCCGAAGTCCACGATGATGAGGTCTGACGTGTCACTGTAGAAGCCGGACTTTGGTACCAGCAGGTACGACGGCTTCAGGTCAATCCTCAGGTCCAGGACCTTTCTGGTCTCAATGATGTGAGACAAACCTGCAGAGACCACAAACCGTCAGAGACTCAATGAGGACCACATTGTCCTCCACTGGATCAACTGGATGGATGGACTCAGAGTCTCACACAATCATTTATATAAGTTGGTACCAGAAGCTGATCAGGTTCCTAGTTCTGTGTCAGGACTTCAGGTCCAGAGGTCAGTCGACTGACCTTCAGGGTGGAGCTAAAGTCCTCTCTGGTTTATGGTGGTTCTGCACTGGTTCTAGATAGAAATCTATTACATATCTTATTGTAGAGTTGCTGTCAAAGGTTTTAGATCAACACTCAGCTGGACTGTGAGATTCTGGTCTACTGAGGTTAGTGGTGCTGGATAAAAAGTGATATGATCACCAGAATCTTGAGGCTGGATCAGAACCTGTGACCTCATGAATCTGACCTGTGGCGGTTTTCTCTTTGATCTCCTCCAGCTTGGAGAGCGTGGCCGAGGTCAGGACCTCCAGATCCACTCCTTTCCCCGTCTTAAAGAAGTCGGCCATGCTGTTCACTGTCAGCTGGAGGACAAGAGGACAGAAAGACCAGAACCAGCACTACGGTTTATTACTGGTTCCTGCAGGTGGACTGACTGACACCAACAGATGTGATCAGCTGTTTACCGCGTCGTAGATGATCTCCACCGGCTGAGAGTGGACTCTGAGCAGTTGGTCAGCCGCGCTCTCCTCTGGGTTCAACTCAAATACAACGCTGAGCAGAGAGGAGGCGGAGTCTCCTACTGAGGCGATGAGTGAAGGCACCGCCCCCTGCTGCTGTAAACCTGTAACATACCAGTGCTCCAACACTGCCTCCACCCTGCAGGACGACAGAGAGGCTCACATCAAACACACCAACATCAATCTCACTTGTTTCATCCACTTTCATTTTCCTTTGTAAAGTAGGAAACATCAGGAGCCCTGCTCTCTATGGAGACACCCACCTGACTGTGGACACACCCACCTGACTGTGGACTCACCTGACAGCCTGAGCTCCAGGTCTCTGAGATATCTTGGTGCTGAGGTCGAGCATCTGAATCTTGAGGATCTCGGGGACGTCCGGCTGCTCTCTGACCGTCACCGACGTCCTCAACAGCTGGAAGGTGACAATGATGGCGACGTACTGAAACACAGACAGTGTCAGGTTAGTCCTGAAGCAGGAACTGCAGGCGGAGTCGGAGGACAGCAGCAGGCCAGCCTACCTGTCGGGGCAGAGACAGATTGTGGGAGCTGCCGCTGTAGCCGATGGCGGTGTAGAGTTTCTCCTTCTCCTCGGCTGTCATGAGTTGATCCAGCCCTGAACCTGAATGCCACAGGAGGTGGGGTTAGTTAATCAGACCGATGGTGCTCTATCTCTTTACAGATAAATCTAAACTGTCGCTTACTCTCCATGTCCTTGCTCTCCTCCTGCTCCTCCTTCTTAGCCTTCCTCCCAAAGAGGCTGCTGAAGAAACCTCCTCCCTGCTTCTGCCCCCCCGCTGCCTTCTTGCCCACCACCTTCTGTCCTGATCGGATCACCTGTACGAGGAAGAGGGTCACATGTTAAACCAGACTCAGGTCTCTGTCTGGACACCTCAGACCGCCTCGTTATGTTTACCTCCATGTGGGCCTGTTGTCGGGCCAACGTGATGTTGAACACGTCCAGAACCTTCTCCAGGTCCTGAAGGAGACAGACAACAGAGACCAAGTCAGACCAGAACACAGATCCAGCCCTGAAAGAGTCTGAGGTCATTTTCAACAAACAGAATCAGAGAGAGCCCAGGAGACGTTTGATTTTCTCACCCAGAGTTCATACATAACCAGAAAACCAGAGAGACTCAGTGAAGAACCAGAGACTGAATAAACAAGAAGCAGTAACTAGAAATGTTCCGGGGGGGTTGATATTTAACGTCACCTGGATCTGCCGCTCTGTGTCCTGGCTGGACTTGCTGTGGCTCAGCAGTTTGGACTTGTAGGCACTCTTGTAGGCCCTCAGGTTCTCCCGGTGTTGCTTGATGTTGGACCAGGACCACATGTGACTGTAGCGCCGGATGTGGACCTCCAGGATGCTGTTGAAGCTGTACCTCCACCTGACAGAGGCACAGAAAACAGGCACACCCCCAAACGGTCAGAGAATGAATACAGTACTGCAGCGTCCCCTGCAGGCTAAAGTTTCCACTCTCTACAAGACGGACCTGTTGTTAAACTCACCAGACTCTGGTGTTCCTGCCGACGGGGACTTCAGGCCTGAACCTCCTGTAGGGGGCATTCTTCACCATACAGTCGACCGACTCCAGCAGCTCCACCATGGACAGGTACTGCAGAGGACACAG
>NC_079364.1:92500-125000 GCF_021018895.1 Seriola aureovittata
GACCCTGCTGCAGGGTCACCGTGAGTCGGATCGCATCTGATTTCCGGTTCAGATGATGATAGTGCTCAAGGATCGACTGTCTCTGGGATCGACCTTGTTTGATTAGTGCTGTCTGTGTATGGACAGCAGCGTGTGTGAGAGAGAGCATCGATCAGTCAGCTGATGGAGGGTGTGTCTGTTTGACACACACACACACAACACACACACACACACACACACACACACACACACACACACACACACACACACACATACAAGAATACACACACACACACACACACACAGGAACACACACACACAAGAACACACACACACACACAAGAATACACACACACACACACACACAAGAAGACACACACACACACAAGAACACACACACACACACACACACACACACAGGTGGTAGAGCAGGTTGTCTGTGATTGCAGGGTTGGTGCTGAAGTGTCTGTGTATGCACATACTACAACTGATGATGATGATTAGTCTTTGTGTTTACACAGACATGATGAAGACTTCACTGTCTCAGACTCTTCATCAGACAGAGGTCAGTCCTTCAGCCAGCCGTTTGTGTTGATCACAAATGAAGAGCTGCTGTTTCTGTCTGCGAGTGTGATCAAACCACCAGAGGGCGCCAGAGTCTGTACATCTAATGTGCTCTCAGTGAACACTAACACTGGGTAGTTCCTCAGTTGTTCATGTCATGGATCCACCAGAGACTCTGCTCCATGTTGACATCATCATCATCATCATCATCATCATCATCATCTTTGTTATCATCATCATCACATAATTTCTGCAGATTTGTCATCTGCAGATTCCTGCTGCCATTGTCCTGTTCTACCACATCCCAAAGGTGTTCTACTGGATCCGGGTCTGGAGACTCAGATAGACTGAGACATTCAGACCATGATTGATTGATTGATATTAAGAACAAAACATTCCCCACACCATCACACCACCTCTCCACCAGCCTGGACTTCATTGGTCCCATGGGTCCAGACTCTATCCATCAGACCAGGTCTTAACCCTTTCCAGGGTTAGTGAGACTCAGGTTTCTGGTTTTGGTGACAGAAAGTGGAACTTGACGTGGTCTCCTGCTGTTGTAGGTTGGACGTGTTGTTCACACTGAAGCTTTTCTGCTCACCAGAGGTGTAAAGAGTGGTTATCTGAGTGACCGCAGCCTTTCTACCTCTGACCTCTCAGTCTCAGTTTGTTGTGTATCTACAGTCTGAGCTCTTTGTATTTGACAGTTTGTCTGTTTTTAAATCTGAGGTAACGAGACTCAGTGTTTCACTTCCTCCCTCAACAAACATTATAAGGGCTGATTTTATTGTGAAATGTCATACATTTTATTATACTGCTGTGTGAACATCAGTTGTAATCAGTGTTCAGTGTCGGAGGTAGCTCAGACTGGACTCTGATCAGATCAAGACCAGCTTTATGAAACTGATCCTGGTTCAGTTTGATGGATCAGGACAGGCTTTTCACAATAAGAGCTGTTCAAACATATTCATGTTTCTTCATGTTTATAAAAACTCATCTCACTGGCTGATGACGCTCCACAATGACCTCCAGTGTTCATACAGCAACTCACCTGTTAACCCTACATTGTTACCATGGTAACAGCCCAACAGGAGCGTACCTCAGGCTGAAACAGTAAGTGTCTGTAGTTTGTTGTTGGTCTGATCAGGACAAACACGTTAATCAGAGTGATTTCCTCCTGATGGTCTTTAATCAGTAGAGTGCGGCTGTGATGTCACTGTTCAGAGAATCACTGCCATGTTTTTAGAGAGAGGATGAGGAGGATGAGGAGGAAGAAGATTGACGATGATAGAAGAAGCATGAACTGAGCAGCTGAAGCGGCTGATCTAATGTTCTCCAATCAAACAGAGAGAGGATGATTAGTGAGACGAGCTTTGACAAACACAGGGTTAATGAGTGTGGACGTTCTGTCCAGTAGCTGATGGAACAACAGTGAGGACGCTTAATATAGATTAACATAGAATGCAACCATCATCAGTAAGAGGTCATATCAACATGAACACTGTGTGAATACATGAATCAATGAAATGGTTAATATGTGTCCACATAGTCAACAGTTCATCATCAGTTCAGTCAAAGCCAGATATTTGTTTACTTATTTATTATTTAGAAACTGTCAGTCTGATCTTCACACATCACAACAACAACAACGACAGCAAAACAGACAGCTACAACAACACTCATGTTTTGTCGGTTTTTTAAATCCTTTATTTGATGTGTGTGTGTGTGTGTGTGTGTGGGGGGGGGGGGGCATACATAAACCTTCACTGACTGACTACACTCAGGTTCAGGTCTGAAGCTGATGTGGTATACAGTCCTGTAGTAAAGGTTCAGGTTCAGGTGTTGATCACCTGTGTGATCAGGTTCTACTGACAGGTGTTTGGTCTCTGTTTGACCTCTGACCTTCAGATAAATGAGATGTTACATGTGATTCAAGCCAAACTTTCTGATGTTTCTCTACAAGGTCACGGAATGTGAATGAATGACGCAGAGATGATGGCCTCGCCCCCTCACCCCCTTCCCCGGCTGGTCATGTGACCTCCTTCCTCTCTGGGGGTCTTTAAAGCGTCGTCCCCTCAGAGAGAGTGAGAGTGACAGCAGAGTCCTAGCGACAGGTGAGTCACCTCTACACCTCTCTCTCTGCCTGTCTGTGTGAGTCTGGGTCTCTCGCCCACTGTCCGATGCAGATTCCTTTACACTTGGGGTTAGGGTTAGGGTTGTGTATTATGTTCACCTTGTGTGTATTGTGTGTGTATTATGTGTATTGTGTGTATTATTTTTATATTGTGTGTATTGTGTGTTATGTATGACGATAATTCATGTGTTCATAATTCAGTTGATGAATCAGTACCACCTCATGACAACCTGTAAACAGCTGATCTCTTCAGCGTTCACTCTCTTAAATCAGTGAAACAGTTTGTGTTTTGTCCTCTCAGATCCTGTTAGTGGAGAAACAAGGATTGTGGGAGTTGTGGTGCAGGTTCTTCTTATTTGTCTCAGACAGCAGCAGGATGTTTGTCTCTGTGCTGCTCTGCTGTTGCTCCTTCAGTCTGCTGCATCTCTCCTCCTCTCTGGTTCATGGAAACATCCCGCTGGATGAGGGTCCGGCGGCCGGCCGACACACTGAGACCTCCTACCTTTCTGACATGGGTCAGTACCTACTAAGCTTAGAGTGCGACTCTGTTGCTATGGCTGACTTCACTTTTCAGGGATGAGCTCGCTTGCAGGAACCACAGCAATCGGTTGATGAAAGACCATCTGTGCTGGTGAAAATGCATGATCAACATCCCTCAGTAATAATAAAAAAACACTGAGAAATAAACAAATTCAAGATGAATAATAACAATAATAATAATTTCAGCATGGATCGGGTTGTTTCCAGGTTTCCAGAACACTGTGACGTGGAATGACAGCAGCCCTTTAAGAGTCTTTCTGATTTGGTCTTAGTGAGTTAGGAGTCCTCTCCACTACTTCTAACTTCTCTTAGGAGCTACTTTTAGCCTCAAAGTGCTTTGAGAATACGAGCCATGGTTCACCACCAGACCAGGTTCACGCCGAGAGACCAGGAGACGGGGCTGCATACGGGCAGATTATTACAGCCACCTCCCTGTTTTTCTGTCTTGTGTCCTGCAGAGAGAGGCCACGCCCCTGACCGCGTACACGACCCCACCATCCTACCCGTCGACTCAGTGGAGGATCGCTTCCTGATGGACACGGGGTCCTATGACGAGGTGGGTGTGACTGATTTAAAGAGACAGTACACATTACAGAGCTCAGATGTTGGAGTGGTTAACCTGTTGTGTGGTGACTGCAGTGAATGTACCTGTTTCCAGGACTCGTCAGCAGCCCTGCAGCTGCAGGGTCGGGCCATGCGCTCCCCTCGTCGCTGCATCCCTCACCAGCAGTCATGTCTGGGTTACCCGCTGCCATGCTGCGACCCCTGCGACACCTGCTACTGTCGCTTCTTCAACGCTATCTGCTACTGTCGCAGAGTCGGTCATGCCTGCCCACCCAGACGAACCTGAATGCACCTGACGATGTCCTGCCGTCAGGGGACGTGCAGGCTGAAGAACTGTTGATGCTGTTTCATGTTGTAGAAAATGTTGTGTGTGAAATAAAGGACATGTTGGGAAAAGTCTGACCTGTTTTGTGTCAGTGATTTAAAAACGTTCATGAACTCATCAATAACACAGACAGAAATGTGTTGGTGACTTTATTCTTGAACCCTGGACATAGCCAGACTGGTTCCAGTCTATGCTAAGCTAAGCTAACACAACAGAGGACACAGGGACAGGTCTGGCTCAGAGTTGAGTGGTTTATTGATGATCAGGTTGAAAAAGGAAGCTGTCAAGTCCGACACGCTCAGTTGGCGGCGATGGTCTGGTCCATCCAGGCACGCAGCTCAGTGACACGGGCGTACACGCCGGGCATGGTGGGAGTGCAGGTTCCACTGCCCCAGGACACAATTCCAACCAGAGTCCAGGCTCCGGCCTTCTGACAGACCAGAGGACCGCCAGAGTCGCCCTGAATACACAACACACCAATGAATGAATAAACAACAAGCAACACAAAGTAAAGAACCTGAGCATCAACGTCACTCTGCGTCCGCAGCACCCACCATGCAGGAGGAGGCTCCAGAGGCGCCGGCACAGATCATCAGGTTGCTGATCTTGTTGCCCCAGTAACGACGGCACTGATCATTGGTCAGAAGGGGGAGGGCGGCCTGCTGCAGCAGGGCGGGGGTGTCAGGAGCTGCAACACACACAGACACACACACACACAAACATTAGTGATACACATCACAATGGTGACGTGTGCTGAAACCCACATCAGTGTTCTGACAAAGTCCAATTTGTCATCGGAACCTGAACTCGCAGTGTGAAACCGTTGGATTGAAGTCTGACAGTATTCTGCCCCTCCCCCGCCACCCCCCTGCCTCTCAAGTGAGGTGACCTCACCATTGTGGCGGGTCAGGCCCCAACCGCTGGTCACGCACTTCATGCCTCCAGGGAAGTTGTCTCCGGTCTCGGCCACGCACACAGGGGAAACACGCATGTTCATCTGGGCGGGGCTAGCCAGCTTGATCAGCAGGATGTCATTGTTGATGGTGTAGCCGTTGTAGCGGGGATGCTTGAACACCTGGCAGGAATCGACATCATTATGACCAGCAAACACACACAAACAGGAAGACAGCGAGCCGGGGGGCGGGGTCTGTTACCCACCTTGCCAACCTTCATGACCTGAATGTCCTCAGCGGTGGAGGAGCGGTCGTGCTCTCCGAGGATCACACGGTGGTACGTCCTGCACACAAAGGAGTGAGTGTCATTTCACCTCAAAAACTAACAATAATAATATAGAATATTACTAATGATAATAATAAAGGTTTTTACTTGACATTGCAGTGAGCAGCTGTCACCACCCAGTTCTCATTGACCAGAGAGCCGCCGCAGAAGTGGAAGCCGGTGTAATCCTGAAACAACATGCACAGTTAAAACATGCACGTGTGTGTGTGTTTGTGTGTGTGTGTGTGTGTTTGTGTGTGTGTGTGTGTGTGTGTGTGTGTGTGCGTGTGTGTGTGTATCTGTGTGTGTGTGTGTGTGTGTGTATGTGTGTGTGTGTTTGTGTGTGTGTGTGTGTGTATCTGTGTGTGTGTGTGTATGTGTGTGTGTGTTTGTGTGTGTGTGTATCTGTGTGTGTGTGTGTGTTTACCTGAAGGGACACCTGCCAGGGCCAGGAGTGAGGCACCGCCTCCTCACCGTTCACGATGCGAGAGTAACCAGTGATGACGGGAGGGATGGCGGGAGTGCCGCACCCTGTTGACATCATCATGACAAACAACAACAATAACAACAGGGCTGTTAAGGTTAAATGTAACAAATGATGTAATTGTTAGATTTTTGTTGACTAACAGCTGCATCTGGTCGTCACACTGACATTTTGGAGGGAAACATCAAAAACTAAAAACATCAAGTTGCTATTTGCTGCCTCTGCAGCTACAGCGCCCCCTGAACCTTCTCTTCTTTGTTAAGCATGCTGGGCAACAAAAGCCTCTCTCCCAGCATGCCTTGCTCTGATGTTAAAGACTTAGTCTTACCGTAGGCAGCGCCGGCGAAGGCAAGGCAGGAGAGGATCCACAGGAAGGCCATGGTTCGATCATGGGGAGTCTGTCTGAGCGAGGAGCTTTTATACAGCCAGGGAGCAACTTGATTGGACGGGACAGTACAGGAGGGGACGTCTTATCAGAGGACGGTGGGAGTCTGGACAGGTGGAGCTGACAGAGAGTTTTCTGTCTGTGGTTTAATAATAAGATATAAAAACGATGTCAGGGTCAGAGTAAGACACTTTTACACAACATTTCATTAGTGAAACACAATCAATACATAATCAATAATTAAAACATAGAAATGCATCAACATGATCAGTTAGGGTTGAATAAGTTTTCACTCAGATCATTAAAAACATCCACATGTTTCCAGATGTGCAGCTTCACTTTCTGTCATTGGGAGTGAAATGATTAGTAAAGTTCAGTGATTAACTCATTTTGAAATAATCAATGATTATTTTTCATGTTTATTTAAAGCAGGTGAAAACGTGTTTTTGAATGAAGATGAAACTGTACAGTTATTAACAGGTCACACCGAAGCCGCTACAGAGCTCCTTCACGTTCTAATGTGACGTGATAAACAACAAATATCGAGGCTGTCCGGAGCAAGAGGTGTCTGCGGAAGGCGCGCAGCATCGTGAGGGACAGCTCTCACCCAGGCCACAGACTGTTTTCCCTCCTCCCCTCAGGGAAACGCTACAGGGTTCTCCGCTCCAGGACCAGCAGGTTCAGGAAAAGCTTCTTCCCTGCAGCGGTCACCCTGCTGAACTCACAACCCCGGTGCCCCCCCCCACACACACAACCCAGAGACTGTGACTGCCACACCAACCCCCTCAGCCACCTAACCTTGCACTGAACTGTTCTGAACCGTCTCTACTCATTGTCTAGCACTCACTGTATTTATTCCCGCTACCTCATCATTGTAATTCATTGTAATTCACAGTGTAATTTATTGTACCCTACATATGCACATCTCCACTTTACTTATGCACACCCTCACTTTACATACCTGTACAGCACACACTTGCACTTTAACTGCTCTTTTGCACTTCTGGTTAGATACTAACTGCATTTCGTTGTCTTAGTACGTGTACTCTGTGCAATGACAATAAAGTTGAATCTAATCTAATCGAATCTAAACAACAACATTGTTACTGTAACATGTATTCAAACATTAATATTGTAACTTTATTTGAACGTTTTCATGCTGTGATAATTGTCGCTTTGTCATTGTGGATTTTTTGGTGCAACATTTGCTAACAACTGTAGATGACGATAACGAACTTCAGAGCTACACTAACCAGGAAGTAACACCTCTGGTCATGTGACAATTGACAGCAAACATGTTTCATTCAGACTATTTATTATTTCATTGTTGGAAATGCTTTTTTATATTCAGTTACATTTTTCCAACATGAACTAAAAATGTTTGATGGAATTTAATGAGTTAATTCAGTTTGTGAAGTGAAGAGCAGGAAAAAGTTTCTAAAGTTTTATATGTGTTAAAGATTTTTTTACGGTTTATAGAAACAACACCATGTGGTGTATGTGTGTGTGTGTGTGTGTGTGTGTGTGTGTGTGTGTGTGTGTGTGTGTGTGTGAGGTGTGTGAGGTGTGTGTGTGTGTGTGTTGTGTGTGTGTGGTGTGTGTGTGAGGTGTGTGTGTGTGTGAGGTGTGTGTGTGTGTGTGAGGTGTGTGAGGTGTGTGTGTGTGTGTGCATGTGAGGTGTGTGAGGTGTGTGTGTGTGTGTGTGTGTGTGTGTGTGTGTGTGTGTGTGTGTGAGGTGTGTGTGTGTGTGTGTGTGTGTGTGTGTGTGTGTGTGGTGTGTGAGGTGTGTGTGTGTTTGTGTGTGTGTGTGAGGTGTGTGAGGTGTGTGTGTGTGTGTGTGTGGTGTGTGTGTGAGGTGTGTGTGTGTGTGTGAGGTGTGTGAGGTGTGTGTGTGTGGTGTGTGTGTGTGTGTGGTGTGTGAGGTGTGTGAGGTGTGTGTGTGTGTGTGTGTGTGTGTGTTTGGTGTGTGAGGTGTGTGTGTGTGAGGTGTGTGAGGTGTGTGTGTGTGTGTGTGTGAGGTGTGTGAGGTGTGTGTGTGTGTGTGTGTGTGTGTGTGAGGTGTGTGTGTGTGTGTGTGTGAGGTGTGTGTGTGTGTGAGGTGTGTGAGGTGTGTGTGTGTGTGTGCGTGTGAGGTGTGTGAGGTGTGTGTGTGTGTGTGTGAGGTGTGTGAGGTGTGTGTGTGTGTGTGTGTGTGTGTGTGTGTCTGTGTGTGTGTGTGAGGTGTGTGAGGTGTGTGTGTGTGTGTGTGTGAGTGTGTGTGTGTGTGAGGTGTGTGAGGTGTGTGTGTGTGTGTGTGTGTGTGTGTGGTGTGAGGTGTGTGAGGTGTGTGTGTGTGTGTGTGTGTGTGTGTGTGTGTGAGGTGTGTGAGGTGTGTGTGTGTGTGTGTGTGTGTGTCTGTGTGTGTGTGGGTTGAAGGTCAGCTGCTTCAAACATGTGTGTGTTTCCCAGCAGCAGTTTATCAGCAGCAGCTTCACCTCAACATGTGACCTCAGCAACAACAGAAGAATACACTGTCTGGGTATATCTATAACATATGTAATAAATGTAATATATGTATAATATGTAAAGTGTGTGTGTGTCACTACGTCGTCACTGACGGGAAACTAAAACATATAAACATTTAGATATATAAACATTTACAGATGTAAACATGTATTTACATGTATATGTAAACAGCTGCAGGTTGATGGTTAATTTAACACTAAAACACTGTTGTGATGATGTTGTTTTATGTATTATATGTATTTAGTCTTTACACAAAAAAAAAATACAGGAGTTAATTGGTCATTAATTAGTTTAGATTTTTATATAACTCTCTTTTCAATGTGTGTGTGTTTGTGTGTGTGTGTGTGTTTGTGTCATTAATGCATGTGTGACTGATGGTTGTTGTTGTATTTGAAGTCTGCAGCAGCTGAAGCTTTCTGTTGTCAAGGAAACACAAACATGATGATGATGTCATCAGCCATGATTTGATGGTGAATATAATGAGGTCAAGGGTCAAGGCTGTTTGCAGCAGCAGAGACCAAAGAGCTGCAGCAGAAGCTTTCTATTGATGATTGATTATTGTCATTTTCTTTTTTATTTGATCAGAACTGAACAGAATATCTGATATTGATCGGTGATATGAAGTAGTTTGTATTAATCTCATCACATTATACAAACATCTTTGTTTATTTATTGATCAACCTTTATTTCTACGTCGTTGTTCGGTTGATCAGACCTGCTCTTCTGTTCACAGCTGAGATCAGATACAAAAAGTCAACAGGTCCAGGATCAGAACTTCTTCCTTGAGATAGTAAAGGATAAGTTCCGGTTCTGGTTCTGGTTCTCGGAGCTGGTTCTTCTTCATGAAGATACCTTCAGTGTGAGGACTGTTTTCTGTAAATGAAGAGCTGTCTCACACAGGTATGACTGAAGTATATGTCTCATATTCTTTCTGAAGGTGCTGCTGGTCATTGGTGTCATACAGGTGTGTTTTCATACATTTCATTATAATCCGCCATACTTCTTCTTCTTCTGTGAAAATTTCAGTGCGGAACTCGTCCCACAGCTTTGAGAAAACTCTGATAAATTCTATAACAAGACATTTGGTTTGTTCAGGAATGGTGTGCTATGACTTTTCATAGTGATTTCAGTAACCGTGGCAATGTAAACTGTGAATAACGGCAAAAAATTCCCATAGAAAAGGAATAGAGAGACATTGTGAAAATGACCAAGCCCACGCCTCTTTGGAGCCACACTGCTTGTTCAAAAGAGCTGAAAGACGTTTGTTTTACATTAAATCTCATTTGCGTTTATTCGTGGGTGCAATAGGTTTTGTTCCAGTTTTGGGACTTTTGGTCGGCAGCCATTAAAACTGTTTGATATTTAAGTTGAAGCAAATGCTCATCGTTCCCTCACCTGCTCCACCCTCAGCTTAATAAAAACCTATATATATATATATATGTGTGTATATATATATATATATATATATATATATACATACACATATATGTATTGTCTTTGAACTGTTTAAATAAACACAACCAGTAAAATTCAAGACACAAATTCAGAGGACAAACACAGTCAGTGATGTTCAAGGTTTTTATTATCATTCACTATCCACTCTGTTGTGGGACTGCCAGGCCAAGAAGGTCAAGGGGTCAACCCCGGTGTTGGCAGCTCAGTCTCTGAGGTTTAGTTGGCGGCAAGGATCTGGTCAACCCAACTGCGGAGCTCAGTGACACGGGCGTAGACAGCAGGAGTGGAGGTGGAGCAGCGGCTGCTTCCCCAGGACACAATACCGACCAGGGTCCAGGCGTTGTTCTTCTCACAGACCAGAGGACCACCAGAGTCGCCCTGAGACCACAACCACCCAACATTAACCATAAGTACACCGCTTCATCATATAACAAGCAGAAGAAGAACCAAATGAATCTGAATGAGACAGGTGAGACAGGGAGGTGGGCGGGGCCTCACCATGCAGGAAGTTGCTCCGGCTCCTCCAGCGCAGATCATCACATCGGAGATGTTGCTACCCCAGTGTCTCTTACACTGCTCATTGGACAGCAGGGGCAGGGCGGCCTGCTGCAGCTTGTTGGGAGTACTGGGAGCTGTGGGAGACAGAAAGCACTCAGACACACTTCTTGTGCACCTTTCAAAGTAAAAGTCTTCCTGCTGAGTTGGAGAAAACGCATCTTGGATGAAAACAGCCGGACCTGGCTCCGACTCCAGGAGCCAATCAAAGAGTCTGTTTCTCCAGGTCTCTGACGCCCCTGTCAGGTCAAACATCTGATGTAACTCACCGTTGTAGCGGGTCAGACCCCAGCCGGAGGTGACGCAGGTCATGCCATCGGCGAAGACGTCGGTGGACTCAGCGATGCAGACGGGGGACACGTTGGTGCCCAGGCGGGCGGGGGAGGCCAGTTTGATGAGGGTGATGTCATTGTTGATGGTGCGGGGGTTCCATCTGGGGTGGGTGAACACCTGTGATGGGGGTGGGGGGATTTGGGGGGGTGTTAGTGGAGGGAGCATGGTGTGTCCTGAAAGCTGATTGGCTGATGAGTTGCTCTCACCTTGGCGGGCTTCAGCACCTGCACGTCCTCGTTGGAGCCGTAGCCCTTATCGTGTTCTCCAGCAACCACACGGTGGTAGGTCCTGACAGGAAACAGGAAACAGGAAACAGGTCAGTTCACACAAAACAACACACAGACATAATTCACTGCAAATGATGAAAAAGTTGTTTTCTTCTTGTGCTCAGACTCAGAGCAGGTCTGAACCCAAGTAGACCTGCTGGCTGGTCTCGGGTCTTTGTTCGGTGTTGTGGTGTTGTGTTGTCATCAGGGTGTTGTTGTGTTGTTGTCAGGGTGTTGTTTTCAGGGTGTTGTGTTGTTGTCAGGGTGTTGTTGTCAGGGTGGTGTTGTGTTGTCGTCACGGTGTTGTGTTGTCGTCAGGGTGTTGTTGTCAGGGTGGTGTTATGTTGTCGTCACGGTGTTGTTTTCAGGGTGTTGTGTTGTTGTCAGGGTGTTGTTGTCAGGGTGTTGTTGTATTGTTGTCAGGGAGGTGTTGTGTTGTCGTCAGGGTGTTGTTGTCAGGGTGGTGTTGTGTTGTCGTCACGGTGTTGTTTTCAGGGTGTTGTGTTGTTGTCAGGGTGTTGTTGTGTTGTCGTCAGGGTGTTGTTTTCAGGGTGTTGTGTTGTTGTCAGGGTGTTGTTGTGTTGTTGTCAGGGTGTTGTTGTGTTGTTTTCAGGGTGTTGTTGTGTTGTCGTCAGGGTGTTGTTTTCAGGGTGTTGTGTTGTTGTCAGGGTGTTGTTGTGTTGTTGTCAGGGTGGTGTTGTGTTGTCGTCAGGGTGTTGTTGTTGTTGGTCGTATTTTGCTGCACTGACCTGACGTTACAGTGAGCGGCGGTCACCACCCAGTTCTCGTTGATCAGAGATCCTCCACAGAAGTGGAAGCCGTTGGATTGCTGAGAGGAAAACGACTCGAGTAAGTTACTGAACAGAAGAAGAAAGAGAGGTATTTGTGTTTGTTGAGGTCAGCTGACTCACCTGCAGAGACACCTGCCAGGGCCAGGAGTGAGGCACAGCCTCCTCACCGTTGACGATGCGGGCGTAGCCGCTCACCTGGGGAGGGATGGCGGGGGTGCCACAGCCTGAGAGGACGACAGGTCAAACTTTACCTCTTCACTCTCTGTTATTTAAATCATTCTTCTTTACACTGAGAGAAACTGCAGCAGAGTCTCACTGAGCACAGCTGCAGGTCTGATCAATACAACCTCAGTCACTGATCAATCAATCGATCAATGACTGTGTGTGTGTGTGTGTGTGTGTGTGTCTCACCATAGGCAGCGCTGACGAAGGCGAGGCAGGAGATGATCCAGAGGAAAGTCATGGTGGTGATGATGATGATGATGATGTGTTCAGGATGGAGTTGCTGTTTTATACCTGAGCCCTGCCCGGCCTCAGCCAATCAGAGCATCTGCTGGTTTGTCCAGCTCAGCCGTCAGCTGGTTATCAGACCTGTGGCAACGGTGTCGTTCCCACGGGTCACATGTCCCAAGCTACTGCTGTCTGATTGGCTGAAACGTCTGACAACATGTGGATGATGCACCAGAAACCAGTTAGCAGATCTGTTTTTATCCAAACTCAACTTTATTTAACTTCAGCATGTGAACATGAGTCTGATTCATGATACACACATGTTCATGTGTTCATGTTAATGTTCATGTGTTCATGTGTCAGTGAATTAACATCAGTTTTAATGCGTTTGTTCTCAGTTTCAATTTCTCTGTTTACACCTTAAAACCTTTAAGACCACCTTAAACACTTTAAACGTTCAGCCTCGTCCTCTGAACTTGGTGGAGCTTCAGGTGAGTCACCTGACTGAGAGACTTCATGATGCTCCATTACAGGTTTCTGTAGAGAAGTCTAAAACCACCAGGATCCACATCAGACCAGGACCACAGATGATCCCCTTCAGAGCCAGAGGGAGTCATGAGTATGACCACACCCCAGACCTGTACTCAGATCAGGGTCTGAGGGAGTTCACCGACAGTTCAAAGGTCGCAGTAAATTAATGTGAGTGAATCTGGATAAAGCTTGTTAAAAACACAATCAGCTGTTTTTTTTTAATAAACAGTGAAGTTGATGGTGGTGACCACAATCCGCCCCACCCTCCTGTGTTTCACCTGTGTTCAATCACCTGTGTTCAATCCCCCTTGCCTCCCTGGTGTGTATTTAGTCTCTGTGCCCCGTCTTGTCTTTGTCAGTCTGTCTGCTTACAACCCCATGATGTCCTCCGGTTCTGTTCCTGTCGTTCTCCAGTTTTGTTCTTGTTCCCTCAGTATTTCCAGCCTTCTGTCTCTCATCTCAATAAGAACTGATGCAGGAAGGTTCTTTGATTCACTGGGACTTTGATTCTGAATAATTAGTGAAAGGTTTATTTCTGACCTTCTAACCAGCTGTTGGTCCAGACTATGAATCAGCTGGAGATGATGTTGTGATGATCTGATCATGTCACAAGGATCATATGTCTAATAAACCTCATAGTGTCTGTAATGGTTGCTAGGGTTCTATCAAACAGGAGACTCCACACTGATATATGTATGTATATATGTGTGTGTGTGTGTGTTTGTATGTGTGTGTATATATATGTTTAATAGATAAATAAAAAGATGAATAAATAATTTATCTCTCATGTTTTTATTACAAACATGTTTCAAAACAGAATTCAGTCTAAAACAACCATGTACACACACACACACACACACACACACACATTTAGACATAATGGAGTCAGCAGCTGTTAATGTGTCACATGTTGATAAAACTGAACAGTCACATGACTGAAGATCAGTGAACTGAATGTGACTGAGACATTTACATTTAGTCATTTACACTTTTATCGAAAGAGACACTGAAACTTCAGACTCTTCTTCGGTTTAACAGGTGAAGAAGATCAGGTGAAGTCCAGTCAGACCATCTGGACCGAGGTGGTCTAATGACACACCTCACTCATTAGAGGAACTCAGTGTCTGAATGAGTTCAGACCCACAAGTCGCTCTGAAGGCAACAGGACAGAAGGACCCTGATCCAGGAGCTCGTGGTCCACAAGGAGGTTGACAAACAGCAGAGCGACATGTGATCAAAGACCAGACGAGCTGCTCCTGGACCATCTGTCAGGGTTTCACTGTGAGGGAAACATCTGGACCAGGACCTGATGTTTCTGATGTTGTCCTGGAGACAGATGCGTCGTGGTCAGAGAAGGAGAACTGGTCATCAAACATGGTGCCAGGTGAAAAAGAGATTTTAATGTGACTGATTGATCAACTTAAATTGATTATTATAAATCACTTAAAGATCACTAAACTTCATCATAGTTAGTTGAGGTTTAACTTTCTCCTTACATTGTCTTTT
Source organism: Seriola aureovittata (assembly GCF_021018895.1). Classification (NCBI taxonomy): domain Eukaryota; kingdom Metazoa; phylum Chordata; class Actinopteri; order Carangiformes; family Carangidae; genus Seriola; species Seriola aureovittata. Next base: position 107,086 of record NC_079364.1, read on the forward strand.
TTCAAAATAAGAGCGCAGTCAGCGTAACAACACACCAAAGCTCTGACTGAGGAGAATTCAGAGGAACTGATCCTCATCATGTGGCTCTCTGACATCATCAAGGTGTGTGAAACATGTACCACCTGACCTTGAGACCTGAACCTGAAGCAGGTTCAACAGAGCCAGGAAATCTTTTCATTATCTAGTTTAAATGAACCTCACACCTCAGCATCGACTCTGTGAGTAAGACCAGGTGGTCACATTGAAGGGGTGGAGTTTGCAGCATGTGACCAATCACAAACAAGGACAAGTCCACAAGCAGCAGAGCAGCATATTTACAAAGAAGAAACTGTAATATTAGGCAAGAAGAAGAAGTTCATCACATGATCCAGAAACTAGATTTAATATCACTCATCATCTTCAGGACACCGTCTCAGAAGTGACTGTGTGAACAGGGCCAGGTTTCCTGACAGAGGTCTGGGAAAGTGTGGATTATCAGCAGCTGAGGAGGTTAATGATTGGTCAGGCTGAGGCAGCTGAAGGTTGTTGATTGGTCGGTGAGTCTTTCGGGTATAAAAACAGGCCGTGTGTCCTCGCTGCCTACAGAGAGCCTGCAGGTGTCTGAGCTGATCCAGAGATGGACGGGGGGGCTGCAGGTCAGTCATGCAAACGACTGTCGTTGACACTTGGAGCACAAAAGGGAACCAGTGACATCATCATCCTTGTGAACGCCCACAAGAGCTTAAATACCTGGGTCTCCACACCAGAAAGTAGGACCAGTCCCGGCCTGGTCAGATGCGTACACGAACTGATGAAGCTTCTTGGACGAGAGGTGAAACGTCTTCACAGACAAACAACCTCGTCCAGTTGTTTTTAATTTAAAAACTCCTTCAGGACACGATGACCTGGACAAATGAGAATATACACAGGCTCATACACACACACACACACACACACACTCACAGACACACACAAACACTCACACGCACGCTCACACACACACACACACACACACACACACACACACACACACACACACACACACACACACACACACACAGACACACACACTCATACGCACGCCCTCACACACACGCTCACACACACACACACACACACACTCATAGACACGCTCACAGACACACAAACACACATACACTCAAACACATACTCACAGACACACACACTCACGTACGCTCACTCACACACACACGCGCTCTCACACACACGCTCACACACACACACACACACACACACAAACACTACCACACACACACACGCTCTAACACACACAACACACACACACACAACAAACACACACACTCGCACACAGACACACTCATAGGCACGCTCACACACACAGACACACTCACACAGAAACACATACACACACACACAGACACACTCATAGGCACGCTCACACACACACACTCACATAGACACACTCACACGCAACACACACACACACTCATACGCACGCCCTCACACACTCACAGACACAGAAAGACACATACTCACAGACACACACGCTCTCACACACACACGCTCACAGACACACACAACAAACACACACACTCACAGGCACGCTCACAGACACACACACTCACAGACACACACACACGCTCACTCACACACACACACACACACACACAAACTCGCACACACTGACACACACACACACACAAACATACTGACACACTCACGCACACACAATTACAGACACACTCACACAGACACATACACAGACTCACACACTCAGACACACACATACACTCACACAGACACAAGCACAAGCTCACACACACACAAACACACACACAGACACATACACAAACACTCATGCTCAGACATACACACACTCACAGACACACACACGCACGCTCACACACACACACGCACGCACACACACACACACACACACACACACACACACACACGCTCACACACACACACACACACACACACACACACACACACTCACACGTACGCTCACAAACAAAACAAAACGGACAGAAACTGAGCAGCTGCTGAAAATGATCATTTTAGTAACAAACTGAGAGACTTGGTAAATGTGGACTTTCTTCAGCCTGTTTCCTGTTTGTTTGATGAAGTGTTCGAGACCTGAACCTTATGTTATAGAATAAAAGTGACTTCACTGTGATGATCTGATCTTCTCTGTCTCTCATTCATTTCCACAAACTTCCTGAATGAAAGGAAACTGGTCTAGAACAAATGGAATTAGAGAAATGAGGCACTTTAACGAGCAGCTGGAAACAAGAGACTCATTTATATCATTTGACTTTCTGCAGCTCTGTCAGCTGAGAACCTTCAGAGAAGTCCAGTGACTGACAGACAGCTGCACCGACCTGTGACCTTCATGACCTTTGTGACCTGGTTGTCAGTGATGGATGGGTTAAATAAATCTGAGGTCCACTCAGTACTATCAACCAGCGCACGTTTGTTAGATTCTCATTATAATGAGGAGACATGTTGTTGATTCATGTAACAGGAACTCGTCATGCAGCCGGTTCCCAACGCAGAACAAAGTGACGAGAACATGTGAGAACATCATTGTGTCGACTGATGATTTCAAACAGGATCAGACTGAACTGTGTGAAACAGAAGGTGAGTGATGAACGTGTGAATAAACACTCAACAGCAGGTAGATATCAGCACCGTGAGACCAGGACCAGGACTCTCCTGATCATCAGGACCGGCTCAGGACTGAGGAAAGAACACACACACACACACACACACACACGCACGCACACACATTAACACGTCATTGTATCTCTATCATAAATCATCAGACAGGAAATGAACTATCATCTGTAAACACGTTGTCTGATCACCTTCTGTTGTTGATCACATCTGACATTGTTTTTATCCACGTTAACTACTAACTATACTAGTACTACAACTACTGTAGTAACTGTACTAACTGTAGTAACATTAATAACTGTACTACCTATAGTAACTGTACCAACAGTAGTAAGTGTATTAACAATAGTAACTGTACTAATTATAGTAACTGTACTAAGTGCAGTAACTGATGATTATTTATTGATCACCTTGACTTCACATCATGTGACAGGTGCAGTTCTTCAGTTCAAACCAGCTTCATTGTTAATAAAGTGAATATCAACTGTAATAAAACCATGTCACAGTTTCTTATCAGGAGACTTCAGACTGCCACTGACTACACAGATACAGCTGAACAGGAAGTTCAAGCAACTGTCTACAAAATAAACCTGGTTGGTCAGCAGGAGTTTAGAAAAAAGAAAAATGACACTAAAAATACTATTAAACTCACTTTTTAACTGTTTTTCACATTGAGCTCTGACTGAAGATGTTATATGAAAAATCTGTTTTTATTTGAAGTTTTTCATCAAAACTTTATTCATGTCTGTGAATCACTGAATGTAATTTCCCTCCATCCTTTTTCACAGATGAGAAGTGAGAAAACTGGATCCAGATCCATCAGTTAACAGATTGAACTGGACACATCAGGGCTGAGTATCACTGTTTGAGGAGGAGGAGAAGAAGAAGAAGTAGTAGTAGTAGAAGTAGAAGAAGAAGAAGAAGAAGAAGAAGAAGTAGTAGTAGTAGAAGTAGTAGTAGTAGTAGTAGTAGTAGTAGAAGTAGTAGTAGTAGTAGTAGTAGTAGTAGTAGTAGTAGTAGTAGTAGTAGTAGTAGTAGTAGTAGTCAAGTCAAGGAGTGTATGGTGGTTTTACTTTGACAGTCCCTGACAGGAATCAGTATTTCATGTCTCCGTCAACCTGCCGTGTTTCCAGGAGTCTAGAGTCCGGACTCCGCTGCTGGACGTGTTTGACCTGGATCATGGAACTGGTCTTTCAGTCAGTCCGTCACGGTCTTCCTCTCTAACCCTGCAGCGCCCGGAGCTCCAACATGCTGCAGCCGGGAAACAGCTCCTCCGGCTGGGCTGAACACCTCGAGTCCAACCGGTCCGAGGCGGAGGACGGCGGGTCCGGGCCGGAGGCGGTGATCGTGCCGGTGGTTTTCGGGCTGATCTTCGTGGTGGGGCTGGTGGGGAACTGTTTGGTGATGGTGGTGATCGGGAAGGTGAGGTACAACAGCGGTGCGGGAGGAGGGGGGAGGCGCTCAGGCAGCCCGACCAACATCTTCATCCTGAACCTGGCCGTGGCGGACCTGAGCTTCCTCCTGTTCTGCGTCCCCTTCCAGGCCACCATCTACTCCCTGCCCCAGTGGGTGTTCGGAGGGTTCGTCTGTAAGTTCGGACACTACTTCTCCACCGTCAGCATGCTGGTCAGCATCTTCACGCTGGTCGCCATGTCCTTGGACCGCTACATCGCCGTGGTGCACTCCAAGAAGTCTCCGTGCGTCCGGAGCCGCAGGAACGCGCTGGTCGGGGTGTGCGTTATCTGGACGCTGTCACTGGTGTGCTCGGTGCCGGTGGCCCAGCACCAGGTCCTCACCAACCACCCCACTGCCCCGAACAGCACCTTCTGCTGGGAGCAATGGGCCGGAGTCTCCAGGCACAGCTACAAAGTGACGCTGCTGATGATCGGATACGTGCTGCCGCTGCTGCTCATCAGCTGCTGCTACACCAAGGTGAGTCCAGCACTCAGGTAACCACAGAGTCCCGCTCATCAGCTGCTGCTACACCAAGGTGAGTCCAGCACTCAGGTAACCACAGAGTCCCGCTCATCAGCTGCTGCTACACCAAGGTGAGTCCAGCACTCAGGTAACCACAGAGTCCTGCTCCATATCAGCTGTGCGTAAATGGCAACAGTCCTGTAAGGCTAGGCTGCATAGACTAAAAATAAAAACTCAGTCTGCAGGTCAAACATTCATCTAACCATATGAAGACATGAAGACATGTCTTCTGGTCTGAATGTCATGTGTTCAACCGACTGATTAAACAGCTATTAAAGGATGTTGCTGTTGACAGAACAGACATCATGAGCAAATGCATATTTCCTCTAGTTTTAAATATAAGACTAATAATAAACTAATAATTTGATGTTAGTTTTTTTCAGTATTGACTCTGTAGCTGTTTTTAGATCATCACCCTTTGTTTCGATATCTGCTCAGTCAGTGTCTCATGTCTTTTGGACACCTTAATGTTTACTCTATATTGTTTTATATCTACACAAATGTTTTAACAGTAGATGTCGGTGTTAATGATACTGAACATGGAGCTCAGCTCAGTATCCATGTCCTTTTTTTATTTTTAAATGTTCTCATTTAGAAAAGAGTTATGTGTTTGTTTATTCACTTTATGAGAGATGAGTTAGATTGTGATCAAGGATTCCTGTAATAAAATATTTTATTATCCTTCCTGCTGACTGGTCTTTTTGCTCAACACCAGCTCAATTTGGGATTAAAATGATATATTATTATTATTATTATTATCATATTATTGTCTGATGAGTTTAAGTCAAAATCCCCAGGAATGATAATCACTTTACTCAAGTCCTTCACTTCCTTTAATATTGATTTAAATCAATAAAAAATAACCATAAGAACTTCGATCACAAGGTGGCGGTGTCTAACTGTTACTGTTTAACTGTCTGTAACTGTCTGTCTGTAACTGTCTGTCTGTCTGTCTAACTGTCTGTAACTGTAATTGTCTGTCTGTAACTGTCTGTCTGTAACTGTCTGTCTGTTTAACTGTCTGTAACTGTAATTGTCTGTCTGTAACGGTCTGTCTGTAAGTCTGTAACTGTAACTGTTTAACTGTCTGTAACTGTCTGTCTGTCTGTAACTGTCTGTCGGTCTGTAACTGTCTGTCTGTCTGTAACTGTTTAACTGTCTGTAACTGTCTGTCTGTAACTGTCTGTCTGCAACTGTCTGTAACTGTCTGTCTAACTGTCTGTTACTGTTTAACTGTCTGTAACTGTAACTGTCTGTCTGTAACCGTCTGTCTGCAACTGTCTGTCTGTCTGTCTGTAACTGTCTGTCTGTCTGTAACTGTCTGTCTGTCTGTAACTGTTTAACTGTCTGTAACTGTCTGTCTGTCTGTAACTGTCTGTCTGTCTGTAACTGTCTGTCGGTCTGTAACTGTCTGTTCGTAACTGTCGGTCTGTAACTGTTTGTTTTTTCAGGTTTTGTTTCATCTTCATAAAAAAATGAAGAACATGTCAAAGAAGTCTGAGCGCTCCAAAAGAAAGGTGCAGTCCTCTTCCTCCTCTTCCTCCTCTCCACCCTGCTCCTCCTCCTCACTCTTCAGCCCAGTCTTTGTTTTGTCTCCCTGACTCGTCCTCACCTCCTGACTTCATGTCCTCCTCCTTCTTTAAAGCTTCTAAAACGTTTCACTCATCAATCTTCTTTTGATCACGATTGTTTGAACTCTGAATCAGTTACTGTGCCCACACCCCCACCCACACCCACACCCACACCCACACCCCCACCCACACCCCCACCCACACCCCCACCCACACCCCCACCCACACCCCCACCCACACCCCCACCCCCACCCCCACCCCCACCCGGGCCAACAGCCAACAGTGTGCAGACGTCCAGATCAGCTCAGATCAGTTTGAGGATCTGCTGCTCTGGGTCAGTGCAGGAACAAGGGCTGCTGGGTAAATATTTAGACAAAGGACTAAGAATAGAAGAGATTCTCCGAGAGTCTGAGGAGAAACTAAAACATCCAGACTGAGACGCACGTCACCTGGATCCTGACAGACAGACAGTACATCGTGGCAGAGCACCTGACCACCGTGACTGATGAGAACTAAGGTCAATTCTGAGACAGAATCTCACTTCCTATTATATTGAGACGAATGTAAGGATTTCTTTGAAAAAATAAAATCATATATCCTGAGGTTCTCCAGCTCCCGATCTTCAGAAAGTATCTATGCGGGGAGAAAAGTCAATGTGCAGTGATAGCTGCACAATATGTCAAATATTGTGATAATCTGAGAGAAACAAGCTCTGTAATACATGTTTCTGTGTAATTACATCTTATTATATTGTATTTAATATTATAGTATAATCATTAATCAATCATCTGTCAATGTTTATAATTACAGATGGACAGAGAGAGAGACAGACAGACACAGGAAAGAGAGAGAGAGAGACAGAGAAAGAGAGAGAGGGACAGACAGAGATAGACGGACAGACAGACAGACAGGCAAGAGAGAGAGAGTGAGAGAGAGATAGAGAGCGAGAGAGAAACAGAGAGATAGACAGACGGACAAACAAGAGAGAGAGACACACACAGGCAGAGAGACAGACAGACGGAGAGACAGGAGAGATTGACAGGAGAGAGACAGACAGACAGACAGGCAGACAGACAAACATGAGAGAGAGACGCACACACAGGCAGAGAGACAGAGAGATAGACAGACGGAGAGACAGGAGAGAGAGACAGAGAGATAGACAGACAGACGGACAAACAAGAGAGAGAGACACACACACACACACACACAGGCAGAGAGACAGACAGACAGGAGAGATAGACAGGAGAGAGAGAGACAGACAGACAGACAGACAGATAGACAGACAGACGAACAGGAGAGAGAGACACACACACACACAGGCAGAGAGACAGACAGGCAGACAGACAGACAGACAGGCAGAGAGACAAACATGAGAGAGAGACACACACACAGGCAGAGAGACAGAGAGATAGACAGACAGAGAGACAGGAGAGAGAGACAGAGAGAGAGACAGACAGGAGAGAGAGACACACACACACACAGGCAGAGAGACAGGAGAGAGAGACAGAGAGACAGACAGAGAGACAGAGAGATAGACAGGAGAGAGAGAGACAGACAGAGAGCTCCTCTTCAGAGACATTTTATTTTGAAGTGTTCTCAGCTCCAGTCGTTCAGTGTCTGTAGATCTGAAGTGGACAGAGCCTGTCTACCTGCTGCCCTCCTCGCTTTGTTTGGATTATAAAGCCGAGTCATCTGTCATCCTCCATCAGCTGACAGTTCCACCTGCAGATCACCTGTCCACACAGGGATCTGGAACTTCTCTGGGTCCGTCTGTCTGTTGCATTGAGACAGCGCTGACTAACAGGACTTCACTTAGACTGGACCCTGTCTCTCTCTCTCTCAGACCTGTCTCTCTGCTGCTGGGTGGAAGCTTCAGTCAGGCTCCATGTAAATAAGTGGAGCAGTTGGTTCCAGAGCTGTGGGAGGAAGTAAAATTATAATTGTGTAAAATATAATTAGTAAAAGTTGGATGAGTTGAGTTTGGAGATGAGTCACAGTGAGGTCAACACACAGTGGAAGCTGCTAACAGAGAAGGAAGCAGTCTGTAGAGCGTCTGTAGAGCGTCTGTAGAGCGTCTGTAGAGCGTCTGTGGAGTGTCTGTAGAGCGTCTGTAGAGCGTCTGTGGAGTGTCTGTAGAGTGTCTGTAGAGTGTCTGTAGAGCGTCTGTAGAGCGTCTGTAGAGTGTCTGTAGAGTATGTTGGGGAGTGTCTGTAGAGCGTCTGTAGAGTGTCTGTAGAGCGTCTGTAGAGTGTCTGTAGAGTGTCTGTAGAGTATGTTGGGGAGTGTCTGTAGAGCGTCTGTAGAGTGTCTGTAGAGCGTCTGTAGAGCGTCTGTGGAGTGTCTGTAGAGTATGTTGGGGAGTGTCTGTAGAGCGTCTGTAGAGTGTCTGTAGAGCGTCTGTAGAGTGTCTGTAGAGTGTCTGTAGAGCGTCTGTAGAGCGTCTGTAGAGTGTCTGTAGAGTATGTTGGGGAGTGTCTGTAGAGCGTCTGTAGAGCGTCTGTAGAGCGTCTGTAGAGTGTCTGTAGAGCGTCTGTAGAGTGTCTGTAGAGCGTCTGTAGAGCGTCTGTAGAACGTCTGTAGAGCGTCTGTAGAACGTCTGTAGAGCGTCTGTAGAGTATGTTGGGGAGTGTCTGTAGAGCGTCTGTAGAGCGTCTGTAGAGCGTCTGTAGAGCGTCTGTAGAGTATGTTGGGGAGTGTCTGTAGAGCGTCTGTAGAGCGTCTGTAGAGCGTCTGTAGAGCGTCTGTAGAGTATGTTGGGGAGTGTCTGTAGAGCGTCTGTAGAGCGTCTGTAGAGTGTCTGTAGAGTATGTTGGGGAGTGTCTGTAGAGCGTCTGTAGAGCGTCTGTAGAGCGTCTGTAGAGTGTCTGTAGAGCGTCTGTAGAGTGTCTGTAGAGCGTCTGTAGAGCGTCTGTAGAACGTCTGTAGAGCGTCTGTAGAACGTCTGTAGAGCGTCTGTAGAGTATGTTGGGGAGTGTCTGTAGAGCGTCTGTAGAGCGTCTGTAGAGCGTCTGTAGAGTGTCTGTAGAGTATGTTGGGGAGTGTCTGTAGAGCGTCTGTAGAGCGTCTGTAGAGTGTCTGTAGAGCGTCTGTAGAGCGTCTGTAGAGCGTCTGTAGAGTATGTTGGGGAGTGTCTGTAGAGCGTCTGTAGAGCGTCTGTAGAGTGTCTGTAGAGTATGTTGGGGAGTGTCTGTAGAGCGTCTGTAGAGCGTCTGTAGAGCGTCTGTAGAGTGTCTGTAGAGCGTCTGTAGAGTGTCTGTAGAGCGTCTGTAGAGCGTCTGTAGAACGTCTGTAGAGCGTCTGTAGAACGTCTGTAGAGCGTCTGTAGAGTATGTTGGGGAGTGTCTGTAGAGTGTCTGTAGAGCGTCTGTAGAGTGTCTGTAGAGCGTCTGTAGAGTGTCTGTAGAGTGTCTGTAGAGCGTCTGTAGAGTGTCTGTAGAGCATCTGTAGAGCGTCTGTAGAGTGTCTGTAGAGCGTCTGTAGAGTGTCTGTAGAACGTCTGTAGAGCGTCTGTAGAGTGTCTGTAGAGTGTCTGTAGAGTGTCTGTAGAGCGTCTGTAGAGTATGTTGGGGAGTGTCTGTAGAGCGTCTGTAGAGCGTCTGTAGAGTATGTTGGGGAGTGTCTGTGATTTCATTTTAGAAGAATGGAAGTGTTTGCAGTGTTCAGGTATGTTAAACATTCCTTTGGTCCTTGAACACACCCTGGAGATTCAGACTGACGTTTCTTCTCTGTTCCCCCTCAGACGGCTCAGACGGTCCTTCTGGTCGTCACCGCCTTCACCATCTGCTGGACGCCCCACCACATCATCGCCATGTGGGTGGAGTTTGGCAACTTCCCCTTGAACGACGCCTCGTTCGCCTTTCGTATTATCTCTCACTGCCTGTCCTACGGAAACTCCTGCGTTAATCCCATTCTCTACGCCTTCCTGTCCGAAAACTTCCGCAAGGCCTGCCGCCAGGTCTTCACCTGCCATTTCCTGTACCCACCACCGCCCCGAGGCAAGGTGGTTCGGTTCCGCATGGAGAACTACTCCACCACGCAATCCACCACCAACATATGAAGGACTTGGGGAGTGATCAGATAAATGACGAGAACACATTGATTTCCTCCAGAGGAAACAGGAGTGAGGGCTGTGTCCAAACAGATCAGAGGCTGATGCAGTTCCTCTTCAGCAGTAGCTGGGTCACATGACAACACCACAGCACGTGATTGGCTGAGGACAGTGTCTGTGGACAGCTTTGTCTGGGTTTAGAAGAGCAGAAGAGAGAGATTAGTTAACATCACATTTACCAGTGGAAACAGAAACTTTCACAAATCACTGCTGTTCTGTGAAAACCAGGAATCAGCCCCTTTCACAGTTTTAAAGTCAAGTTGATATGAGTTGATATTTTCTAATAAATTGGTCCAAGAACAGTTTTATCATCTTTTGAGAAATGGACAGTAGCTGCAGTTTCATTTGTTTCGAAGTGGAATTTTCCCTCAGTTGATCTGAGAAATATAAAACCTGCAGACACGGGTCAGTACAAGCCGAGCATGTTTGATTTAATATGTTGACGATATTGTATTATGTTTTATGTTCTGTGTTTGCTTCATAGTTTTCACCGGACATGAACAACATGTTCAGGTCTAGGCCGCCTCTCTCGGGGTGTTGTGGAACTTTGTGTCTTTTGTATTTAAAATGAAAAATGTATTAGATTATTTGAAGATTTAATTTGCTTGTTCTTTGATTTAGAGACGATCAATAATTTATAGTTGTGTTCCATAAATATAAAATATATTATAAAAATGATCATAGCTTTAAAAGATTTTTGAATCAATATGCAGTGTCATTTCACTGTACCAAGTTTAGCTGTGTAGCACAAACAAAAGGTGTGTGTGTGTGTGTGTGTGTGTGTGTGTGTTCCAGTAGCGGCAGACAGGAAGTGGACTGACAGTTTCCAGTTGAGCAGCACATGGGAGAAGACTGTGCTTGATCTGTAAAATGAATCTGCATGAGATATTCAACTTTGTGCATGTGGGGAAAAATAATAATAACAGTGTTTGGAGACAAGATTTGTATTTGTTTAAGAAGAATGTGAATCAATGCAAATGCTCAGTGGTGAGTTTAAACAAAGACACAGGGAAAGAAGAAATGCTTATATGGACGTCTGTGCACAGAGATCCACAGTGCAACACTCAGTGTGTGACAGTTTTGACCCTTGTAACTAGGGATGCACCGATCCACTTTTTTCACCACCTATACCGATATCTGAGGTTTAGTATCTGCAGATACCGATACCGAACGAAGCGCTGAATTATTACCTATCAAATGGTCTTATAGTGCGAGAAAAAAAAAAATGGGATCATTCTTCTGTGCATATGATTTGACTTCCCTTTTCTACAAAACAAATAAACAGATATAAATGTTCTCTTATTTATTTAACAACTGTGCACCAGTACAAAAATCTTAAACCAATAGCTTCTCTAGCTCGGCCAAACAACATGTAAAAAGAAATACAAATGTCACTGGTATAAAATCCAATGTAAAATTAAATACAATAAATAATAACAAATAATGACGGAGCTGAAATTGAGAAAATAAACAATAGCTTTACTGGCTTGGTTGGTAGATCAGCTCTTTACAATGTTTAGTGCAAATGGGAATTAAACATGCATTTAAAAAACAGCTGAATAAACCAATAGCTTCACTAGCTTGGTCAAAACTAAAAAAATGAATAAAATAAGAGGTAGTCCAAATTTGTCCGGTTTTTTCAGCACTAAAAGGGGATGAAGGCATTTAGCATCGCGCTGTAGCACGTAGCTCTCATCCAGCCAGTGTGCAGTTAAACTTAAAAGTGACACGGGGGAAACGTCAGAGCTCCAGATATCGGTTGTAAAACTCAGAGCTTTGGCATCTTTTATCTTCTGTGATATGTCTTTACACACTTTTCCTCAGACATGTATTTCCGGCTCACCATGTCGTACCGTGGCTCCAGGTGGCTAATTAGCAGCCGGAATCCTTCGCCCATCCATAACGACGAAGTTCAGTATTCTCTCTGTGATTTGTTTTGCCTGCACGCTGTTAGTTGGAAAATGTTCACTTCTTTCTTTCATCTCCATCAAAGTTAGCTTCTTCATACCTCTGCCCTTTTGTTTGTTGAGTTCAATAAACTCGGCATGCTCCTTGACGTGAAACTTCTGGAGGTGTTAGATTAAGTTGGTGGTGTTGTAGCTGGAAGATTTAACATTCACGCCACAAGTATTGCATATGGCCGTCGGACTTGCTGAGACAGCATGAAAAACCGCCAAATTTCCGATGCTTTCGCTCGCTCCATCCTGAACAATATGGCCGCCTTGTCTTGTTTGCGTATGACGCACTCACAGCGTATAACAGAGCTAAAATGAATAGATCGCCCCCTATTATCGGGTCCATTGTCACGATACCCGATCTAGATTTTTCGATCCGATATTGTTATCGGTACCGATACCGATAACAATATCGGATCGGTGCATCCCTACTTGTAACTTCAGTGTGTGGGAATTTTAGGGCACAGCATGTTACAGCTTACTTCTGTATAGGGACACAGATGTTGACAAAACCTCTTCCTTTTATACGTCTTTGTTTAACCTCAAAACTGATCATTTGTTCATCGTTTCAATTCAGACTTTTTGAGAAATACAAATCTCTTCTACACAAGCACAATTTTTCCACATGCAGAAACTTGTTGTGGAGATTTATTTTACAGGTTAACAAATGTTGATTTTCAACTACAAACATTGGAATTATTTGTTAAGGTCAATTAACAAGCTCAAAATAATTTTGACCCTAATTTGAGCCTATAAACATATGGGGTGGAGTCATGTGCATGACTTACCATTTCTTCCTGGTTTCGGGGGATGATAAGATGAGGAGAAAATGAAGCATTCTAAGGACTTAAATACATAAAAGATGCATCAATCCTCCATTTAACCCTCATTTAGCATACACTAATAAAAACGAGACTTATTCATACATCTGCACAAATAGCACATGTACTTTACTCTAAGATTTGTCCATGTGTAGAAAAGATTTCTATTTGTAAAGAAAAAGAAAAAAAAGAAAGATCTTAATCTGAACAAACGCCACTAGTGGTGAAGCAACACAAAGACACTGAAAGAGGAAAAGCTTCTGTCAAAGTCTTTGTACATATACGAAGCACAAAACTGTAAAACTTGGTGCTCAAAATTCCTGCAAGTGTGTGACACTGAGGTTACAAGTAGAATTTAAATTCAGGTGAAAATAGGATCTAAATTCAACTTGTAACCTCCATACATTGGCAGATTTATGAAGGAAAGGGCAAACTGCAGGACACATGGTCCTGGGCAGGATATAGCAGCATGAGGACGGGATCATGACATCACAAAGGCACTCTGAAAATAAGGTTTATTGCCAGGTAGGTTTTCACTTGCAAGATATTTGGATTGGTGTAGTATCCAATTAATGTATTCATAGGAAATAACAATAAAAAGGTAAAATACTGCAACACTAAAATATAAATATACATATATAAGAAATTAAACAATGGAAACGATACTACACAACTATGTACAAATGTGATTTGGAATGACAAAACTCCTGCTGGGCAAGATGTGCAAAAGGTATTGATTAGGGGATGTGCAAAATATCACAGTATAGACAATATCTGTCATGTGCAGGGATCATACCTCCAGGTGTTGATGTGATGTGGTTGATGATTGATGAGGCCAGATGCAGAAGAAAAGGCAGGTGCTGGTCCATCACTGGTGATGATTAGACTGGACTTCTGGTCCTGATACAGACAAACATGTGATAGGACAATTAGTTTAGATCATACAAGTTCTTTATATTCAAACATGTTAGGCCTGTAATGTGAGTATAATAAATTATGAGCAGAGATATGAATATGCAAAAATACATACAGTATTATATTATGAGATAAATGCAAGGAAAAGAAGGGTAAACAACTAGAGGTGTGATAAGAAATCAATGTACACAGACTATATAACCAACAGATATGGATATACTGTAAAATACATAACCAATATAGGCAGAGGTATATTCATTATTAAGAATCAGCAGTATGAACATGTTTACACTGTGGGTCTGATTTAATCACAGTGGTAAAGTCTTACTGTTAAAGTGAATGACAGCATGTTACTCACCTGGACCCTCCTCACTGAGTCTGGACTCTCAGCTGTTGGTGAGACAGGTGGAGGCGGTATTACACCTGTACTGGCTCAGGTCCTGATAAAGACAGAGGGATGCTGAAAGCTCCTGAGAAATGTAAAGACCTAGTGCACTTTCAATCATGGCTGATCTCCTAACTAATGTAAAGTGGTTACAACATGGTGTATTCACTCGGTCTCCTGGCTCCATACAATCTCACGTTACAGTCAGGTACAAGATGAGCCTGAAGTTACTGACGTCACTAGCTGCACACGTCATTAACAGCGGAGAGCAACAGACACAATCCTACTAACCGCTAAAACATCTATAGACAACGTCAATATCACCACCTGAAATGTTTGTCAGTCGTTGCACCATTATACTGTTAGCTAAAGAGCTAGCATTGATGCTACTCACCAGGCTAACAGGAAAGTTGTGAGCTCGGCATCAAACCGCATCTCTTTCCTCTCAGCAGCTTCTCCAGCGGCGGGAAGACACATCCAGATTTACCCTGTCGCTTCTTTTCTTTGCCGTTGAACGTGGTTTCTTGTCGGAGCGGTTGTGGCCCTTTATAATTTAACTTCAAATAAAGTGCAATAAATGACAATAAAACCGACAACGCCACCCTTTTGTTTTAAAAGAGGTAAGAGTGTTCTCAAATAACTAAAAACAGCTAAAAAGATTCAATACAAAGTTCAAGGAGCAACGTCATTAAAAATGTTCTGACACAGTTTTTAATAAATAATTAAAAACCGGAACAAACAAATAGCCAGTCTAAGAATAAACCAATTACTGTGGCGCCACAAATAACCAGGGTTAAAATGAACCGAGTTAAAACAATGTACACAACACAGAGAGATGTAGCCACTCCTGGGCCGATCCACACGCCGCTTCTTCCTCCGCGCGCCAGATAACGATCAACACACGGCCCTTGTTCGCGCCTGTTCGTTCTCTTACTCACCGCGAAGGAGGAACTTCACTCCCGCCACTGCAGCTGTAGCACACGGCATGACGGCTTCCTCCCCGGGCGGAACCATCTGGTCTGGGCTCTTCTCTCTCCTTGTGTCCCGACCTCGTCTCGATCCAAACTACCTATAAAAAACGCTGTTCACCTGCTCTCGTGCCAAACCCCGTGTCCACGGAGGTGCTCTCCTTTGATTGGCTGAGAGCCGAGCTGTCCGATTAACCAGGTGCAAAGTCTTTGAGCTAATTTGACCCACTTCCGCTGTTTCAGTCCTAAAAAACACACACAACACAATATTAATAAAGTATCAAGAAAACAACTCATGCAACATAAACAAATAATTCAAAATAATCAAACCATAAGGAAATCAAAAATCAAATCCAGGATTAAAAACAAACACATTTCTGCCAACTGACGGGATGCAGATGAATATCGTGTTTTAGGAGCTTCAGCCATTCCTGTGTTTTTTTGTTTTGTGTTTTTTTTTTTGGTTGTTTTTTTTTTTTATTTATTTTTTTTTTTTGTGTTTTTTTTGTTTTTATTTTTTTTATTTTTATTTTTTTGTTTTTTTTGTTGTTTTTTGTTTTTTATTTTTTTATTTTTATTTTTTTATTTTTATTTTTTTGTTTTTTGTTGTTTTGTTTTTTTTTTTTGTTTTTATTTTTTTTTTATTTATTTTTTTTTTATTGTTTTTTTTTTATTGTTTTTTTTTTATTATTTTTTTTTTTGTGTTGTTTTTTTTTTTTTGGTTTTTTTTTTTTGTATTTTTTTTTTTGTATTTTTTTTTTTGTGTTTTTGTTTTTTTGGTTTGTTTTTTTTGTTGTTTTTTTTTTTTGTGTTTTTGTTTTTTGTTTTTTTTTTTGGTTTTTTTTTTGTTTTGTGTTTTTTTGTTTTTTATTTTTTGTTTTTTGGTTTTTTTTTTTTGTTTTTTGTTGTTTTTTGTTTTTTGTTTTGTTTGTTTTTTTTTTTGGTTTGTTTTTTTGGTTTTTTTTTTTTGGTTTTTTTTTTTTTTTGTTGTTTTGTTTTTTGTTTTTTTTTTATTTATTTTTTTTTTATTTTTGTTTTTTTTGTTTTGTGTTTTTTTTTTGTTTTTTGGTTTTGTTTTTTTTTGTTTGGTTTTTTTTTTTGTGTTGTTTTTTTTGTTGTTTGTTTTTTTGGTTTTTTTGTTTTGTGTTTTTTTGTTTGTTTTTTGTTGTTTTTTGTTTTTTATTTTTATTTTTTTTATTTTTATTTTTTTATTTTTATTTTTTTTTTATTTATTTTTTTTTTATTTATTTTTTTTTTATTTATTTTTTTTTTATTTTTATTTTTTTATTTTTGTTTTTTATTTTTATTTTTTTGTTTTTTGTTGTTTTTTTGTTTTGTTGTTTTTTTTTGTGTTTTTGTTTTGTGTTTTTGTTTTTTTTGTTGTTTTTTTTTTTTTTTTTTTTTTTTTTTTTTATTTTTTTTTGTTATTTTTTTTTTATTATTTTTTTTTGTTGGTTTTTTTTTTTTATTATTTTTTTTTTATTATTTTTTTTTTATTATTTTTTTTTTATTTGTTTTTTTTTGGTTTTTTTTTTTTTAGTTTTTTTTTTTTTGGTTTGTTTTTTTGGTTTTTTTTTTTTGTTTGTTTTTTTTGTTTATTTTTTTTTGTTTGGTTTTTTTTTTTGTGTTTTTGTTTTTTGGTTTTGTTTTTTTTGTTTTTTTTATTTTTATTTTTTTTTGTTTTATTTTTTTTTTATTTGTTTTTTTTTTTGTTGGTGGATAGTCAATGAAGCCAAACAATACATGTTCAAAGCAAAAGGAAAAGTGTGGTAAAATACAAGTAGAAATTAAATCACAAATATCCATCCATAATTTGGTGGAAAAGGGGCAAGACCAGAATAAATGAAAAATATCCTCAGGGTGTCCTTCACAAAAAGAGCAATTAACATCAATATCTCTTTTGAATCGTTGAAGAAACATTTTTGTTGGGTAAAATCTATGAATCAATTTAAAGGATACTTCTTTCGCTTTATTGTTTATCAAAAATTTAGCTGACAAATTCCAAATTTTTTTCCAATTAAGGTTATTAATAAAGGAGTTCCAATAAGATACCACATAAGGAATTGATACGACATCTTTTTGAAATAAAGAACGTATACGATGATTATTATTTCGTATTGATGAAAAACAAATTTGACCAATTTCAAGTTTGGATGGATCAGTCTGTATTAAAGTTGGATTGTGTCCTGCTGTATTTTTTAATAACATAATTACCCCATCAGGGATTGCATTTATAACAGTATTAAATTCATTAATAGGGATTAAGATGCTATATTTCGAGATAAATTCTTCATATGACATTAGTGATCCATCTTGATTAAACAACTGACGAACTAACAGTATGTCGTGAGAAAACCAAACGGGGTAAAATAAAGATTTTTTTCTGTATACGATGTCTTTATTGTTCCATATGTAATATCTGTGTGGGGAAAAGTTATGTTTGTAAATCAAAGACCAGGAAAGAAGCATCTGTTTATGAAAGTAATAAAAAAAAAAAAAAAAAAGAAAAAAAAAAAAAAAAATTAAAAAAAAAAAATTAAAAAAAAAAAAATTAAAAAAAAAAAAAAATTAAAAA
>NC_079364.1:140000-142500 GCF_021018895.1 Seriola aureovittata
TTTTTTTTTGTTGGTTATGTTAGTTAGTTGGTTAGTTGGTTAGTTGGTTAGTTGGTTAGTTGGTTAGTTGGTTAGTTGGTTAGTTGGTTAGTTGGTTAGTTGGTTAGTTGGTTAGTTGGTTAGTTGGTTAGTTGGTTAGTTGGTTAGTTGGTTAGTTGGTTAGTTGGTTAGTTGGTTAGTTGGTTAGTTGGTTAGTTGGTTAGTTGGTTAGTTGGTTAGTTGGTTAGTTGGTTAGTTGGTTAGTTGGTTAGTTGGTTAGTTGGTTAGTTGGTTAGTAAGCTGGAGTTTAACTACTGAAGTGGCTGTTCTGAGATCAGTGCTGGAGAAGTTAAAGTGTTTCAGGAATGTAAAGGTGGAGAAAATCGACTGTTTTGTTGAATTGTTCAATATTTCCACTGATTGACACTTTGATATCAAACATCAGATGCACTTGTACTTGGTGATGTTTCCTGTGGTGAGTTCAGTAACATCAGGGGAGATTTAACAGTGGAAACAGATTTCACTGAGAAAGTCTGACTCTTAAACTCAAGACAAGATTCAAAAAACAGATTTCTTTATTAACACTACACCTGTGATCAGTGACCAGGTGGTTGTGAATTGGAACAGAAACTAGCCTCAGACTAACATGACTGCTCAGGTCTCAGGTGCTGGATCAGGTTTTTACAGACCCCCCCTCCGCATGAGGGTCTGGATTAAAACAGGTCTCACTGGTTCTCACTCAATATTTACTGTGACTAACTGACAGAGTCACTGTTGACTCAGGATCAGATTGAACACCAGGTCCATTTATCTGTCAGATCCTACAGCTTTTATTTTGGTAAGTTCTGTTACAAATCATGATGCTTCCTGTTTATGTAGCTTCTGATTGTGTGGTGCTACAGATGTTTAACACTGAGGTCTGTACAGCTGAGGAAGGACTGAACACACGCACATAGCTGACTGTTAGCTAAGCTCCGCCCCCACACAGTGACTGGCCAATCGCAGCTCAGGTACATTCACAGGTTTGTCTGTCTGACTGGTCTCACATCTGTCTCTGTCTCAGCAAGATGGACAGTAAAACCGCCCCAGCAGCTGATTGGAGGAGACCTACAGCTCCTCCCACCTATTCCTCAAGCCAATCAGAGACAGCGGCAGGGTCAAGGTAAGTCATCAGAGACAGAATGGGACAGATACAGCACTTAATACTTTCCTATCTGCACAGTGACTTTTAAAAGAAGGAGCACAATCAACACAGCCCACTCAAGGGAAGCTGTGCAGCTTTCTACCATGTCACACTGTCTTCATCAGCAGATCAAACCTAATTGACTCAGAGGTTTGACAGACGATCGTGTAGACAGGCGAGACATAGTGATGAGGTCTTTACTGACACTGCTGGTCGTTTGGATCCAGGTCAAGTCCTCTGGACCGAGCCGGCTTCCTGTCCTTCAGCACCATGTCCTGGATGACTCCTGTGATGTGGTCCATGTCCAGGAAACAGCTGGACTTCAGCTCACTCAGTCTGTCTCCTCTGGACGGAGCCCACGTCAATGGAGACAGGTGGGACACTAATAATAAAAATGATGATAATAATAATAATTTTACTGGGTATGTTCAGGCTTTGAGCTTGTGTAAGCAGGAAGTGTGTGTTAATGTGTGTGTGTGTGTGTGTGTTCAGGCTTCAGACGCTCTGGGAACAGGAAGTGTGTGCAGTCGGTCTACAGAAAGCGTCTCTGACTCGAGTGTTGCTGCGTTTCCAGGGAGACCGACTTCTTCTGGTCCTCGTCATCACCGTCCTTTTCATGTTGGCCCTGTTTGTTGGTTCAGTGCGTCTCTTCAGCATCACAGTGTATCCATGACAACCACCACAGTGTTTCACAGTGTTTGTCACAGTGTGACATCACGTCTCCGTGTCCTCTCTGTGTTTCTTGTCAGGGCGTCCTGGTCCATGAGATCCTCAGTTACGTGGTCCACCCGGAGATGTGGTCGGTGTTCGGGGGCGTGGCTCTGAGTCTGGTTCTGGTCTCTGTGGAGCTGTTCAGAGTCGGCTGCCTCAGTCTGAGCTGGGCCATGAACCTGAGGACAGGGATCAGGCTGAAGACAGGTTTCTGTATGCTGGGCTTCAACAAGATCGTCTCTCTGAGGACACACAGCGGAGTCTCTTTGGGACAGGTTCGCAACAACCAACAGAAATAAATGAGTGTGAATTTATTCACCTTCACAAACTGAAGGACAACTTTATTGGGAAAATATTTTAGCTTTTACTTTCAAAATATTGTAACTTTTATTGTAAAATTATAATTTTGACATTTTGTCGTCTTGTGATTTACCAGTGTTTTTGTTTTTTTTTTGTTCTTAAAATACATTTTCTAAATGTTTTCCTAAATGTTCTGTTTTTAAATGGACAGTGAAGCTCAGCTGATGCAGCTGGAAACATCTGTATAATAAGCGCCTGTGTGTCTGCCAGATGGTGCGTGTCCTTACCAGTGACAGTTACCGGGTGTTTGAGGCCGTCCTGTTGGGT
>NC_079364.1:145000-185000 GCF_021018895.1 Seriola aureovittata
GCCAAGGATTTTAGTTTGACTTTCTACCTTCACATTTTGGTTCTGTCTCTCTCTCTGTGTGTGTGTGTGTGTGTGTGTGTGTGTGTGTGTGTGTGTGTGTGTGTGGGGCGGCTGCAGAGGTTACTGCTGATAGAGAATCCAGAGTCGTACGTCATCCAGAAGACAGACCACAGGTCAGAAGCCATCATCATGGACAAGGCCACACTATCCTGGACTAAACCACTCCACCCCCACAACACAGAGGACAGGGACGACCTGGATCACAAAAGCAGACACACTGAAGTGATGCCCACCCTGAGAAGTGTCTCCTTCACCCTCAACAAGGTGACAGTGCTGACTGTGTAGTTGTTACCGGTGTGAAGCTGTGAATGAGTGTGGATCAGAAAGGGTTAAACCTTGCTGGAGTTGTTGCAGGAGTCGGAGAATGATCTGAATCATTGGACAGTGACGTGTGCAGCTCTTTCTGATGTGGTTCTGTCCTGTTCACAGAGCAGAGTCCAGTCAAACCCTGGACTCTGAGGCCAGGAGGCTTCATGCCTCACAGCTGCTGCCATTCACCTGACTGTGATCATAAAATAATGTTTATCATAACAATATTGATAATGATTATGGCATTTTACATCAAGCATGCGTGAACTGTCATTTAGATCAGCAGTTTTCAAAGTGTGTGGTGGGCCTCCCCTGGGGGGCGCCATCGACCTTCAGAGGAGGCACAGCATGAGAAAAGTAGACTAGTAAACTAGACCAGAAGACTGTAAACATCTGGGTAGCTAAACTCATCTCCACATGTGGCTGCATGGATCATTTTTAGGTCCTACAGTGAGAGGAGTAGTATGATCTAGGTTTCTTTCTACATCAACCTCCTGCAGGGCTCCGTCTTACACCCATCTTTACTAGTTTCACACCAACACAGTTTCATTTTTCCCATCCAGCATAAATAGAAAATACTCTTGCACTGTGATCTGAAGTCCATGTCGCAGTATTTCAGCACTGGCGAGCGCACAGAGCGTGCACTCTCTGCCTGTTACGCACAAGCAGAGTCAGCTGAAGATGCACTTCAGATGTTTGGATCAGTTAGAATACAGCCTCAGAAGGTCACACACAATGTTAAGACACATCCATGACATGTCTCTGCAGAGAAGTGTTCCCTCAGCTGTCCTCATGTTCTCTGAGGGGGGGTCACTTTCCCACACTTTGAAAACCCCTGGTTTTGATAACTCTGTTACAAAGGATGTATTGCAAATGAATGTGGAAAGTCCAGATGTGACACTCTGATGAGATCTGGTCTTCTCTGACAGCTCTCTCCACCAGTCAACCTTCATCTGAAAATACTCTGTAACCCAGAGATGAGGGCGTTCCACTGGACACAGATGTTAGCAGCTGGTTAACATCATGCTCCTGAGGTGTTAATGATGATGTGTATCTCTGGTGCAGGGCAAACTGCTGGGTGTGTGTGGGAATGTTGGCAGTGGGAAGACGTCGCTGATCTGCAGTCTGTTAGAACAGGTGAGTTACCTGAGTCTACATCATGTTCACCTGTGAACACAGATGGACTCACAGAGGATCTCAGCAGGTACAGACGTGATGTTGTCTTGTGTATCAGATGCACCTGCATCAGGGATCAGTCTCAGTTAACGGATCGATCGCCTACACCTCCCAGCAGGCCTGGGTCTTCTGTGGGACTGTGCAGGACAACATAGTGATGGGGGAACCTTTGGACCGCTCCAGGTAAGAAATAAAGTGTCCCCCTGATGTAAAGGAGGAGTGGATGTGCAGTGACGTGTGTTGCTGCTCTGCAGGTACGACAGAGTCCTGAGCAGCTGTAACCTGGAGGCCGACCTCCGCGTCCTGCCTCACAAGGATCAGACCGTGGTGAGAAACTCAACCTGACACCTGACTGTCTCTTTGTTTCATGTTAGTGGCTGTCCAGGTGACACACCTGGAAAAACCTGCAATAAAATATCATTTAGGTGTAGGAGTAATATCCCGCTGAAACTACAGATGAACATGACTGACAAGAACATCAGCAAATATTCACATCTGACAACAGACAAGGTTTAGTCTTTGTGTCTCCAGACTCTCAGCTGCTGTAGAATCAGCCTGAGGTGTGAAGGTGACAGATGCAGTGTGTAACTCTGTGTGTTCAGTTAGGAGAACAGGGGGTGAGCCTGTCGGGGGGGCAGAAACAAAGGATCAGTCTGGCCAGAGCTGTCTACTCCAACAAAGACATCTACCTGCTGGACGACCCGCTATCAGCTGTGGACGCCCATGCAGGGAAACACATCTTTGAGGAGTGCATAAAGAAAGATCTGCAGGGGAAGTCCATCATACTGGTCACCCACCAGCTGCAGGTAGGTTCATACTGGTCACCCAGCAGCTGCAGGTAGGTTCATACTGGTCACCCAGCAGCTGCAGGTAGGTTCATACTGGTCACCCAGCAGCTGCAGGTAGGTTCATACTGGTCACCCACCAGCTGCAGGTAGGTTCATACTGGTCACCCAGCAGCTGCAAGTAGGTTCATACTGGTCACCCAGCAGCTGCAAGTAGGTTCATACTGGTCACCCAGCAGCTGCAGGTAGGTTCATACTGGTCACCCAGCAGCTGCACAGTAGCAGGTTGCTCTCTGCAGCCTGATCTCATTTTAAAGGCCTTTGAAAGACTTGAACGTCATATGTTTCATGTGCACAGGTCTTAACCCTTGTGTTGTCTTCACCTTCTGTATACTCCCCTTGTCCTCAGGGTCAAAAATGACCCGCCTTCACTAAACCCCTAAAATAAAGCAGCTTAATTTAATTTTAAACACCAAATCTATTTGCATGTAGAAACAACCTGTCATGCATCACAAACTGTGTGAATATATTTTCTCTCTTCACAGTGCAGGAAGACCACTCATTTTTATTACAACACAGCTGTGATAATCGTTTTCTTTACTAAAGGAGGGATTCATTATTAATATTATTTCTTAAGGTACTGCAGAGCTGGTAAACAAGAGATAGTACTTGTTTAGCCTAAGAAAGTGGCAGAAATCTGCAGGAAGTAGTTTTGAATGCATTTCACTGAAGGCGCTCCCAGTAACATTGTACAATTAGGAATTAAACAACAAAATATATATCCCAATATTGTAACCATTGCTCCCACCCACACAGTGTGTAAACACAACAAACAATAGATAACAATGAAATATACAAAACCAAAATGTGAACAACATAAATGAATCAACTAATTAGCACATGCAGGGCGGTATGCAGCTGTTTGGCTTTGCAGATATATTTCTCTCACGTGCAGCAGGCAGTGTGTGTTTTACAGGCCAGGCAGAACTGACCTCTCCTCCTCTTGCCCCAGCTGGGGCAGAGGCAGGGGCAGCTGAGCAGGGTTAGAGAGAAGTCGGGGGTATTGTCACCTGCAGCACCTTCACAGCCTGCGAGTGTGGAGATGATAGTAAACAAAGCTTTCAAGAAATATTTATTTTGTGTCTGAGTCATGTACGAGCTCGTGAAGAGGCGACGCTGCAAGTTCTCCTGTCTGAGATCAGGCAGCAGTCTGTGTGTGTGTGTGTGTGTGTGTGTGTGTGTGTGTGTGTGTGTGTGTGTGTGTCTGTGTCATTTAGATATTTGAGTTTTCTCTGCTGTTGACCCGAGGACAACACAGGGGTTAAATATGTTTCTTGCTGTAGACAGTAACATTGGTCATAACCTTTGTTGTTTTGAATCTCATTGACCCGACTGACAGACACAAAATGACTTCAAGAGACAAGAGAGTGGTTTGGAGTTGTGAGTCCACCTGATGGTCTCAACCTGGCTCAGTATGAATCTGATCTTCTGTCTCTGTGTCTTTGTGTCCTTCAGTACATGGAGTTCTGTGATGAGGTCCTGGTCCTGAAGGACGGCTCGGTCCTGGAAACAGGAAGTCACCTGGACCTGATGAAGGTGGAGGGACACTACGCTGAGCTCATCACCAAACACCTGAAGGAGCAAACCACAGTAAGATCCAGACCGTCACAGCTGCTGCAGAACCATGTGTTCAGTCAGGGTGTGATCCAGCTGAAGGGGGGGTGTGGTTTGTTTCCGTGACGATCCAGCTGAAGGGGGGGTGTGGTTTGTTTCCGTGACGATCCAGCTGAAGGGGGGGTGTGGTTTGTTTCCGTGACGATCCAGCTGAAGGGGGGGGTGCGGTTTGTTTCCGTGACGATCCAGCTGCAGAGGGGGGTGTGGTCTGTTGTGGTGTGAAGACACAGAACATGTCTCAGGGTCTCAGTCGTTGTGCTGCTTCCTGTTTCCAGCCTCAAGAAGAAGAAGAAGACAAGAAAAAGAAGGAGGTGGAGCTGAACGGTCACATGGACCGAGGCATCGTCAATCCAGGTACATGAGACATGGGGACAGCTCTTCGTCTCCTTCTTCCTCTCCGTCTTCCTCTTCTTCTCCCTCTTCCTCTTTTTCTCCCTCTTCCTCCTTCTCTTCCTATTGTTCTCCCTCTTCCTCTTCTTCTCATTCTTCCTCTTCCTTTCTGTCCTCCATTGATTTGACATCCAGATTCTCCTTGGAGATGAGACTTAGCTGTTTACCTGTAGTCTTCAGTTGTAGGTGGTTACTCTCAGGTGTTTAGCTCCGCCCTCTGTTGATGATGCGTTTTTCTCTCTGGACCTCACAGCATTGGACATGACAGATGAAAACACAGACGCACCTTCACCTGACTGCAAAGGTAAGTTCACGTCTGCCACTCACTGACCGAGGACATCTGTTAGCATTTCTCTGATGACCACAGTTGTTACACGACCCCCCCCCCCCCCCCCCCCCCCTAAGAGATCATTAACATGTGTGTTCTCTGCGAAGCCGCTGATCAGCTGATCGATCAGGAGAACAGCACACGAGGTTTGGTCACATGGAGAACGTTCCACCAGTACAACAAGGCAGCAGGAGGTCAGCACACACACACTGACACGCCAAATGAAAACAGGAAGTGATGTCAGCCAGCACCTTCAAAATAAAAGCATTACACTTATTTTTAACTTCCTGCAGGATTCTGCGTGAGCTTCTTCATCCTCCTCATCTTCATCGTCCTCATCACTAATGCAGCTTTGAGCTACTGGTGGCTCAGCTACTGGCTCTCCCAGGGTCACGGGGTCAGACACACACACACACACAAACACATTAAATCCAGTTTCAAAATGAAAGAATTGAAACTTCAAAAAACTTTAATAACAGATATTTTTCATCTGAGAATTAGTAAACAAACAATTACTTGTTAAGCTGATCAGATTAATCAATAATCGCAGTACTGATCATTTCAGGGAGTGTGGTGTCTGTGAGGCTGTTTTATTGTGAAGATGTAAAGTTGTTGTGTCGTTCCTCAGACCGCCAACGTGACAGCATCGGAGCAAGGCAACGTCTCAGTGAACAGCGACCTTCTGTTCTACCAGCTGATGTTCGCTCTGATCATCGTCCTCCTGCTGAGCGTCTGCACGCTCAAATGTCTCTGCTTCATCAAGATCACGTCCCACGCCGCCACCACGCTGCACAACGGCCTGCTGAGGAAGGTGAGACTGGCCACTGAGACACCGTCCTCTGGTCTGTGTACCAGGTGTTGTTGTTGTGCGACTGTAGTTGTGATCAGGTAATCGGTCGGCGTCTCCCTCAGGTCCTGGACAGCCCGATGAGGTTCTTTGAGTGGAATCCGATGGGACGCATCCTCAGCTGTTTCTCCAGGTACCAGGACGAGGTGGATTCTTTAGTCCCTCACCACCTGAACGCTCTGCTTGTCTTCTGTCTGATCGCCGTCTGCGCCTGCGTCGTCACCTCCGTCATCTTCCCCATCATGCTGCTGCCGCTAGTCCTCCTCATCACGCTCTTCGCTCTGCTCCTGAGGTGAGTCCTCCACTGAGCTGATATAATCTACCACTGCTGACCTCACCTACAGGTGTTTTACCTGAAAACTCACCTTTGTTCAGTCTGAACATCTGTCTGAACATCTGTCTGAACATCTGTCTGAACATGTGTCTGAACATGTCTCTGAACATCTGTCTGAACATGTCTCTGAACATGTCTCTGAACATCTGTCTGAACATCTGTCTGAACATCTGTCAATGTGTCTGAACATGTCTCTGAACATCTGTCTGAACATGTCTCTGAACATCTGTCTGAACATGTGTCTGAACATGTGTCTGAACATGTCTCTGAACATCTGTTTGAACATGTCTCTGAACATGTCTCTGAACATCTGTCTGAACATGTCTCTGAACATCTGTTTGAACATGACTCTGAACATCTGTCTGAACATGTGTCTGAACATGTTTCTGAACATCTGTCTGAACATGTCTCTGAACATCTGTTTGAACATGACTCTGAACATCTGTCTGAACATCTGTCTGAACATGTCTCTGAACATCTGTCTGAACATGTCTCTGAACATGTCTCTGAACATCTGTCTGAACATGTCTCTGAACATCTGTTTGAACATGACTCTGAACATCTGTCTGAACATCTGTCTGAACATGTCTCTGAACATCTGTCTGAACATGTCTCTGAACATGTCTCTGAACATCTGTCTGAACATGTCTCTGAACATCTGTTTGAACATGACTCTGAACATCTGTCTGAACATCTGTCTGAACATGTCTCTGAACATCTGTCTGAACATGTGTCTGAACATGTCTCTGAACATCTGTCTGAACATGTCTCTGAACATCTGTCTGAACATGACTCTGAACATCTGTCTGAACATGTCTCTGAACATCTGTCTGAACATGTCTCTGAACATGTGTCTGAACATGTCTCTGAACATGTGTCTGAACATGTCTCTGAACATCTGTCTGAACATGTCTCTGAACATCTGTCTGAACATGTGTCTGAACATGTCTCTGAACATCTGTCTGAACATGTCTCTGAACATCTGTTTGAACATGACTCTGCACATCTGTCTGAACATCTGTCTGAACATGTCTCTGAACATGACTCTGAACATGTCTCTGAACATCTGTCTGAACATGTCTCTGAACATCTGTTTGAACATGACTCTGCACATCTGTCTGAACATCTGTCTGAACATCTGTCTGAACATGTCTCTGAACATGACTCTGAACATGTCTCTGAACATGACTCTGAACATCTGTCTGAACATGTCTCTGAACATCTGTCTGAACATGTCTCTGAACATCTGTTTGAACATGACTCTGAACATCTGTCTGAACATCTGTCTGAACATGTCTCTGAACATCTGTCTGAACATGACTCTGAACATGACTCTGAACATCTGTCTGAACATCTGTCTGAACATGTCTCTGAACATCTGTCTGAACATGACTCTGAACATGACTCTGAACATCTGTCTGAACATCTGTCTGAACATGTCTCTGAACATTTGTCTGAACATCTGTCTGAACATCTGCAGGATGTTCCTGAGAAACATCTGTGAGTTAAAGAAGATGGAGAACATCAGTCGTTCTCCCTGCATCTCTCTGTGCTCCTCCATCGCTCAGGGCCTCAGCACCATCCAGGCCTACAACAAGACATGGCAGTACACACAACTGTAAGAACATCTGCTTCAGCATCTGTGTGAATGTCTGTCTACATCTGTCTGAATATCTGAGATCTGCTTTAACATCTGCCTGACCTCATTAGTAAACTCAGGCTCTCATCTCCTGCTGAACAAGACATCCTCAGTTTAATGCTGGCGCCCACTGTCAGTCAGCAATCGCACATTGCCCACACACACTCATATTGAGCACCAGGTTCAGCGCCTGGCCCCAAGGACACTTCAACTTCCTGGAGAAGCTGGGGATCAAACCACGACCTTCTAGTTAGTGGAAGAAGATCAGTCTTTTACATTAAGATGTTTTTATCCAAACAATCATGTGTCTACTGAAACCTGAAAACAACGTTAATGTGGACTAAACTTTTCTGTGGTGAACCGACCATGCCCACGTTGACCACCCCCACACTGACCACGCCCACAATGTCCCCTCCCATACTGTCCCCGCTCACTGCTGCCTCAGGTTACATCACCTCCCTGAATGATTCAGTTTAGTTGCACCAGCTGTTTTGTTCAGAAGCCAGATGTTTCTGAGCTAATTGTCTTTGTCAGTTGGACATTGTGTTCACTGACAGTCCAGAGATACAACTGTGTGTGTGTGTGTGTGTGTGTGTGTGTGTGTGTTGCAGGTTTCAGAGACTCTCTGACATCAACGCCAACCACTTCCTGCTCTTTAACTACGCCATGCGTTGGCTGTGTTTCCTGGTCGACTCTCTGTGCGCTGTCATGGCGCTGCCGGTTGCTCTGCTTGTCATCTTCAGCTCCAATGATATCCGCAGCCCCCCCATGAAAGCCCTCGCCCTGTGCTTCATTGTCCAGGTAAAACTGTCATCCAGGTGAAACATACTCAAAGGAAGAAATAAAAAGGACAGTCGTCCATCAGACTGTGGATATGAAGTAATTCATGTACATAACTGCACCAGTCTTTGACCTCTGACATGTGACGTCCCACTCTGGAAATTGAATATAATATAAATAATATTCAGATATAAAGACGAACTGAATCTGATCCAGCTAATGGTCTGTGATCCATATAAAGTACTGTGTGTGTGTGTGTGTGTGTGTGTGTGTGTGTGTGTGTGTGTATTGTGGTTCCAGCTGACCAGTAACTGTCAGTATATGATCCAGTCCCTGATGGAGGTGGAGGCCCGGTTCATCTCTGTGGAGCGGCTGCTCGAGTACATCACGGTCAGTTAGGAGGGGGGAGGGGTCATCACTGTCTGGGAGCTGGATCCTGCTGGTCTGGTCTGGTCTGGTCTCACATTAGTCACAGTCAGTGTTGGTTGTGATTCAGGGTTGTGAGTCAGAGGGCTCTGGGCCGGTGGGCCAGGTGAACCAGGTCTCAGAGGACTGGCCTCGGTGTGGAGCCATCACCTTCCAGGACTATCAGATGAGGTACAGCCAAAACTCACCTGTCGTCCTCAACGGGCTGCAGCTCCACGTCAGCGGCGGGGAGAAGCTGGGCATCGTGGGAAAGACCGGGTCTGGTAAGAGCATGTGACCCATGTCCCAGAAGAAACTGTAAAGCTGGTTATAGCTTGTATAATCAGGTGTAGTCAGGTGTTGACCTCCTGCTGTGATGATGAGGTGCTGCAGACGTAACGGGTCCTTGTGGTCCAGGTAAGTCGTCTCTAGCGGCGGCTCTGTTCCGACTGGTGGAACCAGCTGCAGGAAGGATCCTAATCGACGGAGTGGACATCACGTCCATCAGTCTGTCTGACCTCCGCAGAAAACTGTCCATCATCCCCCAGGACCCTGTGCTGTTCACCGGGACTGTCAGGTAACCTCACCTGGTCCTAAGACCCTCATTGTCACGTTGTCAGAGACAGGTGTTTGAGTGTTTGCTGGTCTGCAGGTACAACCTGGACCCGTTCAGTGTCCACAGTGATGAAGAGGTGTGGGCAGCTCTGGAGAAGACCTACATGAAGGACACAGTACGTCTGTCTGTCCCTGTCCCACCTGTAGCTGGTTCAGGAGTCTATGACGACTGATCAGCTGTTTGTCTCTCTGTGATCAGGTCTCAGGTCTGGATGGGAAACTTCAGGCCGAGCTGACGCAGGACGAAGGGACGGTCTCTGCGGGACAGAGACAGCTGATGTGTCTGAGCCGAGCTCTGCTCCGAAACTCCAAGGTCTGTTTACATGTCTGTCTGTTTACCTGTCTGTTTACCTGTCTGTTTACCTGTCTGTTTACCTGTCTGTCCCTCAGATTATCCTGTTGGACGAGGCCTCGGCGTCTGTTGATGCAGAGACGGACTCTCTGATCCAAATCACCATCAGAGACTCCTTCCAGCACTGCACCACACTGACCATCGCTCACCGCATCCACACAATCCTGCAGGTGGACCGGGTCCTGGTCCTCGACCACGGACAGGTAACTGCAAGTCCAGTTCAGTGTGACCGGGTCTCTGTAGAACTGACTCTGGTCGTCATTCAGACCTGAGACCACGACCAGGAGATTAATGGAACCAGGTCTGACTCTGGATCCCGATCCTCCTGCTCTGATGTTCAGGGTCAACATGGATTTGTAACAGACTGTGATGTTCCAGCTTCCTGTGTGACCTCTGTGTGACCTCTGTGTGACCTCTGTGTGTCATCGTCCTGCAGGTCATAGAGTTCGATCATCCAGACGTGTTGAAACAAAGACCAGACTCGCTGTTCTCCTCCCTGCTGACTGCTGCTAACACTGTGATGTCCTGAAGTCTTCAAACACACCGCAGCGTGATGCCCAGAACAAACTGATTAGCTGCAGTTTTCAATCTTTGGTTCAATTTTACAAATTATTATTTTAATTTAAAACATTTGAAATAAATTGTATTTGTTGTTTTCAGTGTTTCATTTATAATAAAAGACGATCAGCTGTTGTTTGTGTTTACATTACTGATGTGTGTTGTTGTGTTGTTCATGCCACAGACTGAGATCTGCTGAGTCCAGAGGCATGTACTGTGAAGAAAGTTCAACATACCCGGGATAACTTTAAATTATCCAGCTTAACTGGACCTAACATTGACCGCCCTGATAACCGGTACTACGAAGCTGGTTATCACCTGGCTCAGTTAACCCTGGGTTTACCTGTCCAGGTACGAGCGCGTTCATGTGAAAGAGGCGGAGTTGAATGAGTTCTTAATAAGATATGAGAAGAAACGCTGATACTTCCCGGTGAGTTCCGCTATAGCAACGTCCAAAAGTGATATTCAGCAAGGTGAAATATAAACAATATGATCACGATTGGAATAAAAAAATATTATTTCCATGTCTAAATGTAATTTCTATAAAAGTCAGAGAAGATATATTGTAAACAAGTGCATGTTGTCATCATGTTGGAATATCTTTTCTCTTTGCCTGACGATGAACAAACTTATGAACGTGATGCAGAGAAAACATTTAATGTCCGACTTTCTGCTGCAGAGAGGAGAGAAATTAAAGAGAGGAGTAGTTGATGTCTGATGACTTAGTCTAAAATGTTCATTTATAATCATGGAAATGATTAACAGTGTGAGACTAATTGTGCTAATCAAAGACATCAGAGGTTTAGTTTTTATTCCAGTCGTGGTCAGAGTCTGCTCATGTTCTGAGCTCAGTGATGAAGAGGAGAGTAAAAGCTTCATCACTGTCAGGAATCCTGTCGGATTAAAGAATATCTGTTCAATTAAAAGTAAGCTATAATAGATATATATTTATTTAGCGTGATAAACCCTTTTTTTTTTAGAGGCTTTCTTTTAAAACCGGAGTGGACACATGGAAAGACTGATTTATATTTTATATCCACTGCTCATTATTTTTGATCACTTTATTGTAAACTGTTTTGTCCCTCTCAGGATCCTGTAGCAATGATGTTTTCATTGGTCAGTAGTTCTAATCCTGTAAGTTAACCTGCGCCGTGGCAGGTCAGGAGTTCAGTGTAAGTTACCATGGTGATTTACCCCAGTAACAATTGAACCACCGTCGTAGGACTGAAAACCCAGAGTTACTCCTGAAGTTCCTGCTTCGTAGTACAGGCTTCAGGTCCTGGACAAGTCTGATAGGAAGTATTGCTCCACCTCCTGACAGGAAGTGAGGATGTGTAGTCTCTGATCGGTGGATGAATCAGAGTCACAAACAGATTTGATGCTTCAGTCTTTTACTTTCAGGGTCAGACAGACATAGATATAGACGTAGTAGACAGACACAACAGACGTAGATATAAACAGAGTAGACAGACGGTACAGAGGTAGATTTCATTCCCTTTAGTCCTGGTCAGGGTTCAGGTTTTACACATGGAAGATCTCAGTCTGTATCAGAGTTTGTTCATACAACTGGTTGGAAGAGAAAAACTGAAGTGTATCAATGAGCACAGATCTGTGATTCAGGCTCAGGTTTAATCAGGGGTTTGTTCCAGGTTCAGGTTTAATCAGGTCTTTGGTTCAGGTTCAGGTTTAATCAGGTCTTTGTTCCAGGTTCAGGTTTAATCAGGTCTTTGTTCCAGGTTCAGGTTTAATCAGGTCTTTGTTCCAGGTCCAGGTTTAATCAGGTGGTTCAGGTTCAGGTTTATTCAGGTCTTTGGTTCAGGTCCATGTTCAGGTTCAGGTTTAATCAGGTCTTTGTTCCAGGTTCAGGTTCCGGTTTAATCAGGTCTTTGTTCCAGGTTCAGGTTTAATCAGGTCTTTGTTCCAGGTCCAGGTTTAATCAGGTGGTTCAGGTTCAGGTTTAATCAGGTCTTTGGTTCAGGTACATGTTCAGGTTTAATCAGGTCTTTGTTCCAGGTTCAGGTTTAATCAGGTCTTTGTTCCAGGTCCAGGTTTAATCAGGTCTTTGGTTCAGGTCCAGGTTCAGGTCCAGGTTTAATCAGGTCTTTGTTCCAGGTTCAGGTTCAGGTTCCGGTTTAATCTGGTGGTTCAGGTTCAGGTTTAATCAAGTGGTTCAGGTTCAGGTTTAATCAGGTCTTTGTTCCAGGTTCAGGTTCAGGTTTAATCAGGTGTTTGTTCCAGGTTCAGGTTTAATCTGGTCTTTGTTCCAGGTTCAGGTTTAATCAGGTGGTTCAGGTTGAGGTCGTGATCGGAGCTTTGATCAACATAGGGCTGAAAACAAAGATATGAATCATATAAAATAACTATGATATAGATAAATGATCTTTGTTTTCACAGCTGAGCTGAATGTCTCTCAGCTGTTCTGTCTCTGTGTCACATGATGTCCAACATGCTGTTCAGTGACTGAACCTGATCAATAATAACACATTGCCCTCAGACCTACAGTTTACAGCAAACAATAAATACATCAAATTATCTCACAGGAAAACAAACTGATCCTGATCAGATCTGTTGATCTGGTTTTGAAAAGATTCATTCGTTCAGAAAGAACTCACAGGATGTTTGATTTAAATCAGAGGAGAGCCAGCTGAGGTGGATCCGGCCTCTGATCCGGTTCCTGGGCTGCAAGGTGTTGCTGTGCAGAGGGAGGTCTGGACTCGGGGCCGGTGGTTTTGTTTCTGACCCTCCTGGAGGTCTTTGTGAGCTGAACCTCGTGAAGCTCTGATTGGTTGGTTCGTCTCCACTGCAGACTCCTTAACATTAAACTTCCTGCTGCTTTGAATTGAAACACAGTCCACAGAGTTCAGCTCTCTCCTTCAGGATCAGCAGTCGGAGTCTCTGGACCTGGTCCTGGACCGTGGCCCCCCCGCCGCCCCGCTGAAAGCTGACACCAGGTCTCTGACACTGCCGGCTGAGCGGGGTTTCTCCTCGTTCTCCCTCTTCTTCGCTCTCGTCTTCCTTGGGTTGGTGTTGAGACTCTTGGAGCGCAGGGTCGGGTACATTCTGTCCTCCCCCACCAGCAGCTGCTCCGACAGCTCCTCGCTGCCTCTGTCACCATAGTTACCATCCACCGTCTCACCCCTCTGCCCCCCGTCGGCCAACCTGGATTCGTCTGCCTCCTGTGTGGTTTTGGGTCCGCTCCTCTCCACTGTCACTCTGGGGGATTTGGGGGGGGTTGAAATGGTGCCCCCCTCCTGGGCCTGATGGGTGGGGCTGTAGAGGATACTGCTGATGGACTTCCTGTTGGAGGAGGGTGAGCCGCTGAGGGTTGGAGAGGATAAATACTGCATGACCTTTGACCTCTCCAGAGGGAAGGACACCGCCGCCTCCACTCGAGTCTTCTCAGCTGGCTTCTCCAGGTCAGCCTCCATCAGGTCGGCCTGAGGTGGAGCAGGACTGCTGTGGGCCGGTCTGAGGTCTGGATCACAGGGGGAGATCAGGATGTCCACGTTGGACAGCGACTGGGTCCTGTCCTTCGGTCCTCTCACCTCCAGAGTCGAACCGAACTCCATCACGTCACCTGGAAACAGGAAACAGGAGTTCAAATAATTGTCATATTTCCATATATGAAATATATGGAAATATGAAGTAAAATTATATATGTATTTAAATTATAGTCTATATACGTATAAATGACACATGAAAACTGTTATAAATTGGAACAATGTCATATATTGACATGTGTAGCTAACACATATGTATACATATACTCATACATTTATATATACAATCATTCATATACTTATGTACATTCATACATAGGTACATACATATACATATACATACATACGTACATACATGTATGTGTGTGTGGTCCCACCTGTTGTGGTTACCCCTCGTCTCTCTGGACTGAGCTGGACCTTCCTGTCGTTTCCCTCCATGTCTCCGGACACAGAGATCCTGTCTTCGTGCTCCAGCTGGTAGCGGTACAGACTGTAGCCGTCGGCACTGTTGACGCTGCCGTGTCTAAACAGAGCCGCCGGCTCGCAGACGGACGAGCCTCTGGAGCGCGTTCGCACGAGCTCGGACCGGTCGATGCCTGCCAACTTCTCCACGGCATTCATCATCCGGCCGGAGAACTCCTCCAGCTGAGCCAGGCGGAGGTCCACCGTCTGCAGGGACGCCTTCATTGAGTGCTCCCTCTCATTCACCTCCTCCAGACGCATGAACATGTTCTCCACCCTGAACACAGAGGGGAGGGAGGATCCTCACTTTGACACAACAATGGTGGATGTAAACAACAAGTATGACAGTGTTCGACACAGGAAATAATACATCAGACTGTAAAATGATAAATAATAGAAGAACCTGTCTCTGTTCTCACTGAACCCAGACAGTTTGTGTCCCTGTGTTACTGTAGATGTGTGTGTGTGTGTGTGTAGGTGTGTGTGTGTGTGTAGGTGTGTGTTGTCACCTGACCTCTCAGATGTGACTCTGATTCGTTCGTTGTTGGACGACTGTTTCTCATCGTCCTTCTCTCTGAAGTATTCCTCCACACACTGCTCCTCGAACTCATGGAGACTCTTCAGCTCGTCAGCGCTCAGCACCAGCTCTGAGGGAACACAACGTTCAATAACCAGGTTCATTAACCTGATTGATTTAACCTGGTCAACCTGGTTATTTTAGAATAAAGACAGGTGAGTCTTACGGAGTCGCCTCTCGCGGTCGTCGCGCTCGCCCTCTGGCCTCCGCCTGCAGCGGCAGCACAGCCTCTTCAGGACGATGTAGATGTGGGGGAAGATGATGAGGGGGGGGGGCAGGATGGGTCGGTCGTGAAAGGTCATGATCAGCTGATACCGCTGGAACTTCCACACCTGGTTGGAGATGGATTTCACCTCAAAGAAGGTGTTGCTGTGTGGAGGAAGAGGAGGAGTTAGTGGTTGTTTCAGGGCTGATGATCACCTTCATTTTCTCTTCTGTTTAGTCTCTAAAACATCTCAGCTTCTCAGTGTTTCCACAATCCAACGTCCTTGAACGTCTACAACCGTTTTACATTTTACATTCACAGTAACCTCGTGGTTTTAACTGGACACACATTCAGAAAACAAACTAATTATTCCATATTCAAAATATGTATTATGTATTTTAATAATAATCAAAAATACACTCTGACTGATATTGGATCTGATAATGATTTATCATTTAACACAAACACATGAACAAACAGTCACATCATGTTTTCTCTGTAATCACTTGGACTTAGACATGAACCCATTAAAGTTTAGGTCACTGTGACCCCCAAAATATGTGTTTGGCCATAACTCCAGAATTCACTCACTTATTGTGATAAAATACACACAGACACAAATAATGTGTCTGTGTGTGTGTGTGTGTGTGTGTTGACTGACTTGAAGACGGCGATAAGCAGGTTGACCAGCAGGATGTTGGCCACCAGCAGGTAACAGGCCATGATGGCCGGAGTGAGCCAGGCTCCAGGGATACAGGGAGGAAGCTTCTTCCCATCTTCATCATACATGTTCTCTCCACACGGAGCTGAGAGACACACACACACACACACACACACACACACACACACACACACACACACACACACACACACACACACACACACACACACACACACACACACACACACACACACACACACACACACACACAAGGATCAAAATACTAATCTTACATGTGTTTATGTGACAAATAAATAATGAAGTAAAAGTGTGTCCAGACTTTGGATTAAAACTTTATTGGCATAATGATCATGTGGCAATGAAGCAGTAGTGATGACTTTAATCTCACACTATAGAAACACACTTCCTGCTTTCACAGTAAAAGACTCAGATTTGTATTAAAGTTGTTTCTCGTATTTATCTGAATCAGCCGTGGTGTGTTCACTGACTTGATCTCTAGGTCGTAGTTTTCATTGTCATCTGATCACAGTAATCCTGTTACTGTCTGTGGTGTGATTGATTCCACTTCTCTCTGTCAAAGCCTCTGCTAATACTAACACACTAACATGGTAAAATTTCCTGCTGCTTAAAGTGGCTTTTATTGTGAAGCAGCCACAGGAAACATACATTTACTGAAGGATTGAGACACTTACGGTTGATTTCCATCGCATAAACTGTCCAACGGTGGATGACGAACAGAAAGAGACAACAGGACAGAAAGGAAACAGAAAAGAGACATTGTTATCATCAGCTGACAGAGAGGACAGAGACAACACCATGATCATCAGAGAGAACAGAGACAGACAGTGAGTCATATTTTCAAAAGTGAGTGAGGACAGGGAGGACTAAGGTGGACTCTAGTCTTACGGTGTATGGAGGGCGAGGACAGGGGAGGACAGGTGAGGACAGGGAGGACTAAGCTGGGTCTTACGGTGGACTCTAGTCTTACGGTCTATGGAGTCTGCGAACACCTCTCCGTAGATCATCCAGTACGGCATGTAGAAGATGTTTCGGGCCAGACGCCATGTTGGCTCCTCGTCCGGGTGAAGGATCGCCTGCCGAGCGACGCCGAAACTCATCAAGACCACCAGCATGATGACCACGAAGTACAGCATGTCAATCATCTGGACCAGGGACCAGAGACCAGATCAGAGACCAGAAATTATAATAAAAATTAAAAAGAAAAAAAGACTAAACTGAACTGAGAATGAAGAACTGATCATTCAAACTCTCTGGACTTCACTTCAGTCTGAATTTAAACTGTGACTTTTCTACACTGTGTTGTTGCTTCTTTGACTTCAGTAGAATATTGAACACTGTTCTGTCACTTCCTGTTCACTGTCCCCTGAAGAATAAAGTTAGACTGATTTGTACGTCGTACCATCTTCCCAATCATCATGACATAGGGCCCCAGGTACTTGTTGACCCCGAAGATGTCGAGGACCCGGATGTACCAGAAGATGATGTCGACGCAGTAGATGACACGTCCATAGCCCATGTAGGGCTCGTTCTGCAGCCGCAGCAGTAAACCCAGCAGGAAAACAGAGATCGCCACCAGGTCCGTGATGTTCCAGTAATCCTCCAACCACACGTTGACCTTCTGCTTCAGTTTCCCTGGTTCCGACATCAGGATCTGACCACAGGACAGTCAGAGAATAAGCAGACATGAACGGACGGAAGAGGATTTACGGAGACATGAGACTGTTCTAATAAACAACAGGAGATATAAATACAGTGGGCCTAACATGGAGCCCTGTGGTACTCCACAGGCCCCTGGTTCACAGGAAGAGGACACTCTGCACCAGTCCCCTGTGGAGTACCACACTGGTCCAGAGGAAGAGGATTGGTCCAGTGAAATAAATACAAGTTACTGAAGAGCGAAAATCAAATAATCAAAGATCAACAGGAAAAATCACAGCTGGGAATTCACTGATCAGAATCTATTGATTTCAAATCAAACTCCCTCCTGTTAAGACAAATCAGCATCACTGGAAGAACAGTAGGTAAGGACTGTCCAGGTAACACCTGAGCACATAACTGAGCTCAGGTGTGTTCTGCTGTTTACCTGTCGGACTTTCTCCAGTCCCAGAGTGATGATGTAAGAGATGACAATCCACTCCTGCAGAGACGGCCATCGCTCCATCTTCACCAGGATGATGTAGTTATACAGCATCAGGTA
The DNA here is from genome assembly GCF_021018895.1 of Seriola aureovittata. Lineage (NCBI taxonomy): Eukaryota > Metazoa > Chordata > Actinopteri > Carangiformes > Carangidae > Seriola > Seriola aureovittata. The sequence continues at coordinate 162,897 of NC_079364.1, forward strand.
GACCAGGTAGGAGATCTGACGGAGACACGGGTGGTTCAGACAGGTTACCTTTATGTTCAGGTTACGTGATGCAGCGCTGCAGGGTCACCTGTGCAGAACCACTGCTCTGCTGTTTGGGTTCAGACAGGGTCTTTACAGAAACCTGCATCATGTGAGGTGACCTTTAATGACCTGTATGAAGTTCACATCACTGATATCAGCTAATTACAGATTGGTCATGAACGAAAGGACTTGCCGTGTTGAACCAGAACTTGGTGAAAGGGGCGTTGTAGAACTCGTAGATTTTCCTCCCGATGGGTATCCTCCTCCGCTGTTTGTCCTGGTTTTCTTCTTCGTCTCCTTTCTTTGACACGGCATCCACGTTGGAGACGGCGTCCTGAAACAGACTCTTCATTAGAACAGTTATCCCTGACGACATGAAGTATCTAAGGCTCCCGTATGTCTGGTACCTTGCTGGATTTGTTGTCGTCCTCTTTACTTTTACTGTCCTCGTTCTCTTTGGACGAATGAAACGAGGCTTCATCTCCCAGACGAAACTCCAGCAGCAGGATGGCGGGAGGGAAAATGATCCCTAAGATCACCTGGAGACAGGAAGTGAAGCAGAGAGTCAACAGAGCTGCCTGTTCCTGATCCCATTGTTATTTATATCTTAATCTAGGCTTATGATATGAGAACATTTCCATCTCTGCTGATGATGTCACAGGTTGAGTAATTAACTGTTAATCAGTCCATGCAGGATTTCACAGGCTTTTTTTAGGATTGTGGTTAAAATACTTGAAAAACATGATTTGACCAGCTTTTCTTCAGAATTGCAATAAAAGTTGCAAAGTTTTTAGAGGTTTTTACAATGAGACTGTGGGAGAAAATAAAAATGGCAAAAATAGTCTAACTTGTTTTGTATAATTCATTAAAAATCGAAGGCAACTTGTTCCAGTGAGAATAAATCCAGGTCAGAGCAGGTGGTGACACAGTCTTCTGCTCCTCTGCTCTGTCTGAATCACAGGTAGAGCTGATCTTTAGAATCACCTCATCAATTTATCCATCTGTAACCTAGTTCTGAGCAGCTCAGAGCCCACTTTTAAGGTGAAATGTTTTCCTAAGTGTTACTTGATGCATGATTGATGATTGAAATCAATCAATACCTTACTACTACCTAACCTTAAATGTCAGTATGACTTTCCATGTGTTTTTATCAGCTCTCTCCATGACAGACTCTTCAGTGATGATCAGATCTTCAGGTTCTTCAAATGTAGATATTTATCAACGTGATCATGTGACTGAAGATACTTTATTTCATCTGGAGAATAAAAGTAGAGGAGCATCGTTCCGGAGGCTCTACACCTGTGATTCTAGTACAGTGTTGTACAGAACTATTTAACCCTTTCATGTAAAACATGGTTGAATGTCTTCACATGGTCTTTAACAGTGATGTTTGTTGGTGAATGTGAGACATGCTTCATGCTTCGACACCACAAACAAGCTAGTGAGTTTGGTGACATCATCAAGGTTTGATCAGGGACTGGTCTGATTGGTTCAACTGGAGGGAAAGTTTGATGATTTTTGATCAAATTTGTGGAAAAGTTGCAGTGATTGGACAGAAATGCAAGGTTGTGCAGAATTCACAGGGATTGGCTGAATGTAATTATTGTGATTGCGACATCGTGACTTCCTGGAGGGACAGGTTAATAATCCTGACAGTTTGAAACACTCTGTCTCAGCTGGTCTGTGTTTTATGGTGTTGTAGGTGGAGGCCTCAGTGCTGAGCTGTAGTACCTTCAGGCTGTTGCTCTTGCCCATCCTCAGACAGCCCATCCACATGTCCGTCAGCAGCATCTGGCTGCAGGTGTGGGCGATGAAGTCTCTGTGTTTGGCGGCGACGGCGAGCTTCAGACAGGTGGAGTTACTCCAGTTCTTCAGCTCATAGGTCAGTAGCTTCATGGCGATTTGCTCGTCGTGTTTGTACGACTGGTCCAGCAGTTCGTAGGCCAGCTGACCAAACTCCCTGCACAGAGAGCACAGCGCCCCAGTCAGGCTAAGGTCATCATGAACCAACTTTCAGTCACATTGAGCTTCCCGTTACTGTGTGTTCAGCTGAGGTCGAGTCATGTGACCTCATCAGCTCAGCTCATAAATGTCGGACTGAACCTCTTACTTACCTCTGACTCTTCCTCTCTTGTCTGGTGTCTCTACGTTTGTTGTCATGGCAACAGAGTTAACTCAACTCAAACATGACTGACTGAACTTCATAAAAACCTTGCTGTTGTGAGTGATGGTCACATGACAGTTCTCAGATCAGCTGATCACCAAGCTGCTTATTTTTAAATTCAAATGAAGTATTTAATACTTGAAACAGAGTCCAGAGTCCAGTCTGGATCTGAACCGGACCTGGACTCTGGCTGCGTGGGACTCACTTGGAGTTATTCTCCAGGTCCTGGTAGATGTCATCCACCAGCTCGCTCTGAGACGACTCATGGGCCATGGCCTTGTACAGTTTACAAGCCACCAGAGCTTTGGCCATGGCCTCCTCCCCCCGCTGCCAAAGGAACAGCGCCATCTTCTGCCGCTTCATTAGCACGGCCCACACCATCAGCTCGTGGAACGGGTACTGAAACCTGCTGACCTCTGGGTCGTCCACGTCGATGTCCACCTCCTCCTCCTTCTTCTTGTTCTTCTTTCCTTTGCCCTTGGGGCGGGGCTCATCGTCCTGCGGGCACGAGTCCACACATAGACTGACAGAGACGAGACAACATGAAGTGACACGACACTTTAAAACCCAGGACCACTCACCTCCATCCCCAGAAGCTTCAGAGCTTTAGGCTGCAAGAGAAAAGACAATAAGGTCAGTTCATCAGAGCCAGTTCTCAGGCGCTTCCTCAGGTCCTGGACCCTCAGAAGATTCAGTGCAGTGTTCCCTCTCTGGTCTGTCACTCACCCGTTTGAGGCCGTACAGGTTGTTGTACAGTGTCCTGAAGCTCTTCCTGGTGTATTTGCAGCGGTAGGCTCCGCCCATCAGCAACTCCAGCACCAGTCCGATATCGATCAGTGTGATCTGGTAATCTGGAGGGAGGTTTCCCTGAAACACAAACCTGTTCATGAACCAGTTCTCACCAGGTCTCTCCTCTTCACTGTCAACAGTATGTAAACAAACAGCTGTTGAAGAAATCAGTTGATTTCTACATTTTTAAATTCAACTACAGAAATAACAGCTGTGAATACAACGTATTTCTATGTTGGCCCTGAGAGCTCAACACACTGCAACTAAAGAAAACACTAAAAAGTTCAGAAAACGTCTTCATCAGTTTGACACTTGAGCTGCAGATACTCACGACACAACAGGAAGTGGTTCCAATGGATGCTAAAAAGTGATGAACCAGGCTGGGACCACAGACTGTAAATAAGATGGACGTCCAACAGTCAATGTCTGACTCCACCCCTAACTCCCAGCTAATCCATATATGGTCAAAGAGGGCTGTGGGGGAGCTGAGACTCACCCACCTGTCACTCAAAGAGGCCACGCCCTCAGTTCTCCATAACTTCAGTCCTTAATAAAAATGTAAACAGGTGAGTTATATAAACAGGTGAGTTCTATAAACAGGTGAGTTATATAAACAGGTGTCATGAAGGAGGAAATTAGCTCTAGAGACCAAAACAGTTTTTGTACCAGGCTGTAAACATGTTTATTTCTGCTGTAAAGTTGGACAGTTTAACATGGGAGTCTATGGGGACTGACTCACTGTTGGAGCCAGACTCTAGTGGCCGTTAGAGGAACTGCAGCTTCTGGTTCTTCACTGTTCATGCTTCAGTCTCAGAGGTTGAAGCTTGGCTGGACGAACTTGTTGTTCAATCTTTGTGATTTTTGAAGTTAGTACAACAAGTTTAACAAGCGTTAATATAAATCATATTATATTACATCCATGCAAGTTTGTCCCAGTCTGATTTTTATTGTCCACTGGAAACACTTCCTGTTGTGTTGTATCACATTGATGAGAATGTTTCCTGAACTTGACTGTTTGCGTGTTGAGCCTTACGACCACCGTAATTTATCAGTCTGTGACACGAGTCTCACCTTTTTCACATCTCTGACCACAAAGTGCAGCGTATTGGCTGGACCCAACTTCTGCAGGAACACAAGAATGAAGTGATGAAAACCCAAAGCAGTGAGTGTGTGATGAACAGGTTTCGTTGATGACAGACACATGACAGATTAACTGAGTGTGAACATCAGAGAACTGAATCACAGCGAGCAGAGAGCCTGACTTTAGACCAACAATAATGTGACTGACATGTTGTTTTAAAAGCTGAAGATTAAGATTAGAGACCTCAGTGATATAACAGAATATCAGTGGATCACTGATGGACGTTAAGCTGCAGATAAACAGTGAGAATATGGAGGTTAAAGCACCATGCTTTGTTTCATAACTGAGGAGCAGCGAGTCAGAGTGACGTCATGTGATGTTAAAGTTATAATGTGAGGCAGCGTCACTGTCTTCACCCCTCTGCTCTGTAACTGCAGCAACACAACAGGTGAACAGCAGCTTCCTGTGTGAACAGCTGACTCACCGTGTTGTAGAGCTCCTCCAGGCGGGGGATGGTCAGGAAGTGATGGATGTTCACTCCGTTCTCGATCAGCAGCTTTACAAAGTCCACTCTGTCCAGGACCAGGGCGTCCATCATGGCCTGCTCCAGAGAGTTCACCTGTAGGAGGAGGAGCATCATCATCACCACCATCACCATTATCATCCTCATCATCATCGTCATTATCACCACCATCATCATCATCACCATTATCATCATCATCGTCATCATCATCACCACCATCACCATTATCATCCTCATCATCATCGTCATTATCACCACCATCATCATCACCATTATCATCATCATCATCATCCTCATCATCATTATCACCACCATCATCCTCATCATAATCATTATCATCATCATCATCATCATCATCATCATCACCATTATCATCATCGTCATCGTCATTAACATCACCATCATCATCATCACCATTATCATCATCATCGTCATTATCACCACCATCACCATTATCATCATCATCCTCATCATCATCGTCATTATCACCACCATCATCATCACCATTATCATCATCATCATCGTCATTAACATCACCATCATCATCATCACCATTATCATCATCACCATTATCATCCTCATCATCATCGTCATCATCACCATCATCACCATCATCATCATCATCATCATCATCGTCATCATCACCATCATCACCATCATCATCATCGTCATCGTCATCACCATCACCATCACCACCATCACCATTATCATCCTCATCACCATTATCATCATCATCATCATCGTCATTAACATCACCATCATCATCATCACCATTATCATCATCATCATCACCATTATCATCCTCATCATCATCGTCATCATCACCATCATCACCATCATCATCATCATCATCGTCATCATCACCATCATCATCATCGTCACCATTATCATCATCATCGTCATTATCATCATCATCATCGTCATCATCATCACCACCATCACCATTATCATCCTCATCATCATCGTCATCGTCATTATCACCACCATCATCCTCATCATCATCGTCATCGTCATTATCACCACCATCATCATCATCACATTATCATCATCATCGTCATTATCATCACCATCATCGTCATCGTCATCGTCATCGTCATCATCATCACCACCATCACCATTATCATCCTCATCATCATCGTCATTATCACCACCATCATCCTCATCATCATCATCATCACCTTTATCATCATCATCATCATTATCATCACCTTTATCATCATCATCGTCATCGTCATCATCATCATCATCATCATCATCATCACCATTATCATCCTCATCATCATCATCACCACCATCATCCTCATCATCATCATCATCACCTTTATCATCATCATCATCATCATCGTCATCGTCAAAGAGCTAGCTTGTAAATGGCATAACATTAAAAACGTTAAATAGTCTTCACACTTTCACCTGTACAGAGGAGTTAAGCCCCGCCCTCACCTGAGCAGCCAGATGGAGCGAGGAGCTGTGACATTTGTTTCTCTTACTATGTTGAAATGTTATCCCCGCCTGATGTTCGGGAGACTGAACCCAGCGCTGTGATTGGTCGAACTCTCTTTCTTTAGCTTAGTGGGGGGCTGCCCCCTGCTGTTACACTTGAGTACTGCACTATTGAACTCAGGTATCTGATCAGGTAATCTATTGATCACTTGAGTAGCTGATCAATTCATGTGAGTGTGAGGTGTGTGTCTGTGTTACACTGTGACTGTGTCAGAGGAACAGGTAACAAGTGAACGTGAACTTGGTTGTTTTATTAAAAGTCATGATGTCACTCACCCAGTTCAGCAGCTCCAGTTTCCTGGGGTCGGTCTCCTCTGGTGGTTCAGGTTTAGTTTTGCCTCCTTTTCCTTTCTTCCCTCTGGCTTTGCCTTTCCCTCCTCCTCCTCCTCCTCCTCCTCCTCCTCCTCCTGCTGCTACTGCTGCTGCTCTCTGGGTCGTCGGGCTTTTAGGACGGTCGGTGGGTAAGGCGCTCACAGGCTGCAGACACCAGGAAGAGACAACACCTTCAGTCACACAGACATAATTAGATTTGATGATGTCACTGAGTTTTGTCTTACTCTGCTGAGGATCTGTCTTTTTGGAGACAGTGTTGGGCACAGTGGGAAAGACAGATCAACGGACTGATCAATAGATGTATAGATCCAGTATCTGTGAACTCACAGGCCAGTGGTGTCCGTACACAAAGATCTGACTGTGAGCGATATCCACTCTGTTCCAGGCCAGAGCCAGACTCAACTGATCCGACGCTGATGCATTTGTACCTGAAATCATCATCCGCAAACAACAGGTGTTCAGACTCACACTTTCACTTCCTGCACACAGAAAAGGTGAGGTCATGTGACTGTGATGACCGTGTGTGTGTGTGTCTTCTTAATAAATGTGTAGATGTTACCTTTGAGCAGAGCTGTGAGGATGGACATCTCAATGTCCTGCTGTCCCTCTGAGCCCATCCTGAACACTGTGATCTACACACAACACACAACTCTGAGATACACACAACACACAACTGCAGTCTTTGTCAACACGACACACCGATGAAAATGACAGAAACTACAGAAACAGATGGAAGTAAAGCTAGCTTCAGAGACAATACCCTGCTGCCACCACAAGAGGGCGGGAAATTACATGATGAATGAAACTGGCATCAGATCCAAGGGACAGAAACTGTTCTGAGATCAGCTGTGATCAGCTGAATCAGCTCCTGTCTACAGTGTATCATGATGTTTTACTGTGATACTGAAGGAAACTTAAAGACAGAAGGAATATCTATGAAGTTCTGCAGACTCTGTTTCTCTGGAGCTTTATCCTGCAGCAACATCAGAGATGATGACATCATCAGTAAGTGATGTCACACCGAGTCAACCTGTAGTTCAGGTCTGACTCAGTTGAAAGGCATGGTGAGCTGGAGAGAAGCAGTTGGTCTGGTTGGTTCCTGTCTTGTTTCAGACTGCAGGTCGGGTCCATCCAGAAACATGTCGATGTGCAGCGCAGCATTTAATCTGACAACAAATCACTTTAAGTGATGAGATGTGATTTATTTTTTACATTTATGGCCAGAATGCTGCTGCAGCTGTTCTCAGGAGTAAGCAGAGGATTGTGGGATTAAATAAATGGCGGAGGGTCACAGAACAATCTCCACTAAGAGCTGCAGTTTTGGGTCAAAGGTAAAACCTCCATCATTATGTTAATGTCACAACTGCTGAGGTCTCAGAGAGCAGGTCACATCCCATCAGCCAGGACCCATGAACTGAGAGGGTGGCCCCGCCCACCTGGATCCCCATTGGCTGGATCGCTTCATTCAGTTTAAAGAACATGATTCAGAGATCATGTCTGTCATCACAGCAGAAGAACCTGATGATGGTGAGTGAAGCTGTTTATTGTTGCACCTACCAGCGCTCTCTTCTTCATGCACTCCATCACCATGAGGAAGATCTGCTGCGCCTGGCTGCGGCTGTAGTTGAACGTCTTCTGGATGGTGACGAGCAGCTGCTCTCTGACGCTGTCACTCACCAACCTGTGGACGAACACACGCTCACCTGTCTGAATGTCCTGGACCTGACCCTCAGGACCTGTCCCTCAGGACGTGTCTCTCATGACTTGTCTCTCAGGACCTGTCTCTCATGACTTGTTCTCAGGACCTGTCCCTCAGGACGTGTCTCTCAGGACATGTCTCTCATGACTTGTCCCTCAGGACCTGTCCTTCAGGACATGTCTCTCATGACTTGTCCCTCAGGACCTGTCCTTCAGGACATGACTCTCATAACTTGTCCCTCAGGACCTGTCTCTCAGGACGTGTCCCTCAGGACGTGTCCCTCAAGACGTGTCTCTCATGACTTGTCCCTCAGAACCTGTCCTTCGGGACATGTCTCCTCTGACTTGTCTCTCATGACTTGTCCCTCAGGACTTGTCCTTCAGGATGTGTCTCTCATGTCTTGTCCCTCAGGACCTGTCCCTAGTGACGTGTCTCTCATGACTTGTCCCTCAGGACCTGTCCTTCAGGACATGTCTCTCATGACTTGTCTCTCAGGACATGTCCCTCAGGATGTGTCTCTCATGACTTGTCCCTCAGGACTTGTTCTCAGGACATGTCTCTCATGACCTGTCCCGCAGGACGTGTCTCTCAGGACTTGTTCTCAGGACCTGTCCCTCAGGACGTGTCTCTCAGGACATGTCTCTCATGACTTGTCCCTCAGGACGTGTCTCTCAGGACATGTCTCTCATGACTTGTCCCTCAGGACGTGTCTCTCAGGACATGTCTCTCATGACTTGTCCCTCATGACTTGTCCCTCAGGACGTGTCTCTCAGGACATGTCTCTCATGACTTGTCCCTCAGGACGTGTCTCTCAGGACATGTCTCTCAGGACCTGTCCCTCAAGACATGTCTCTCATGACCTGTCCCTCAGGACGTCTCTCAGGACTTGTTCTCAGGACCTGTCCCTCAGGACGTGTCTCTCAGGACATGTCTCTCATGACTTGTCCCTCAGGACGTGTCTCTCAGGACATGTCTCTCATGACTTGTCCCTCATGACTTGTCCCTCAGGACGTGTCTCTCAGGACATGTCTCTCATGACTTGTCCCTCAGGACGTGTCTCTCATGACCTGTCCCTCAGGACGTGTCCCTCAGGACTTGTTCTCAGGACGTGTCTCTCAGGACTTGTCCCTCAGGACATGTCTCTCAGGACTTGTCCCTCAGGACGTATCTCTCTGGACTTGTTCTCAGGACCCATCCCTCAGGACATGTCTCTCATGACCTGTCCCTCAGGACGTGTCATACTGTCGGACCAAAGTCATCTGTCTGGAGTCTAATCTATGAAAGAGAGAGATCCTCACCCGTCCGCCTCACAGTATCTGTGAGCAAAGGAAATGATGTCAGAGGCTCTACCGCTGCCGTCACAGACCACGACAGGGACCGGAGGCTCCTCCTTCAGACTCTCCAGCACAATGGAGATGACGTTAGGACCCCCCTCCAGGATCAGACACACCACCGGGACCCCCTGACCCAGACCTGGCACACACACAGACACAGTATCTGTAATGTTGAAGCACCACTATCACAACCTGCACTGATACATCACAGTCCAGACCTGACCCCAGTTATCAAACATATCACAGAAATAATATGAAATGAGTTTAGATTGTTTCTTTACAGTTTATTGACTTAAACCACAATGATGTTTGAGCCTGTTGTCTCTGTACATCAACATGAACTAAAGTCTCTGTGGATCCTCAGGATCCAGTTTGGTCTCTCTGTGTGGGTCTGTGGTTAGCATAGCTTAGCACAAAAACTGGAAGCAGGAGAAAACTGTTAGCCTCTGTTCCTCTGTGGCCGCAGTGAGAGGTGACAGCTGAGCCTCCCTTTGCTGTCCCTGCCTTACACACAGCTCCAGGCATAGGATGACAAAGGGAAACCCACAGGTCACATGATTGGTAAGATGGTCACTGCAGGTCGGACTGATGAGTGTGGATCAGGAACCAGGAGTTGTGTTCAAAAAGAGTCTGAGGAGAACTGGACCACAGACAGTTTTCACAGCAACCCTGTCTAGTGAAGATCTTCATTGGTCACATGTAGGTCCTTTAACCTGCTCAGGTACAATGTAAACTCAGCAGGTCACATGACTCACGCGTGTTGATCTTCTGCAGGGCAATGTGTTTCTCCAGCTGGCGGCGGAGGCGGACCTCAGCGCCGTACTTCCCACTGGTCCCGTTATCGGACAGGATGAAGTGGGAGTGGCTGCTGTTCAGGACTGACAGCTTGCTGAGTGGGTTGGACATGGTCTGATAGGGCCGCGTCACCTGAAACACACGTGATTGGTCCAATCAGAGGTGGGGGGAGCCAGCTACTGTTTTACAAATCACAAGTGAGTCTAGACTAAAGACCAAGTCTTTATGATGGTCAGTCTGGTTGAGTCCAGTTCAGTCTGGTTGAGTCCAGTTCAGTCTGGTTGAGTCCACTTCAGTCTGGTTGAGTCCACTTCAATCTGGTTCAATCTGGTTTAACTTACGTCTCTCCCGATCAGGTCTTCTTTGTTCTCGATGATCCCCCATGGAGCGATTCCAATAGCGCAGACTTTTCCTCTGGATTTGGACGAATGGTCTTTCAGAGCGTCTCCAACATGGCGGATCACTCCTGAAAGACCACAGATGACCAGCAGAAGGTCAGGATCCAGTTGGCAGAAGAGTTTATAAAGATAATCTATTATTTTTACTGTTGGGTTGGTGATCACCACCCAAAGTGAAGTTCATCCCCTGATGATGGATTAAGAAGGTGTGGGGACCTGTTTAATTACATACATACATGAGCACTCTTTACTGGATCATCCACAACACAGCTGATTCTGAATCAGTGTTTCACTGGGGACCAGGGGGAGCCTGGACCGCGGTACCTGTACTGACTCCTCCAGTGAAGATCCAGGCTCCAGTGGTCACTGCGGCTTTGATCAGGCCTTTCCCAAAAACCTGCTTCAGTTTGGGCGGCAGGTCGAAGTTCTGAAGGCCTCCATGGACAGAGATGAGCAGCGTGGGGAGCTCCAGCTGCCAGTCCTTCACCATGAGGTGGAGCAGAGAGTCCGGTTTAGAATCATAAGAGACTCTGATGTACTGCAGGAGGAGGAGGAGGAGATGTTCAGTGACAAAGATCCACTACATGATCCACTACATGAATCTCACCATTAAACCAGAGTTTTCTTCTCCAGATTTTTGGACTATCAGGTTTTGTTCTATCAAAGTTTTGGTCTGTCAGGTTTTGGTCTATCAGGTTTTGGTCTATCAGGTTTTGGTCTATCAGGTTTTGGACTATCAGGTTTTGGACTATCAGAGTTTTGGACTATCAGAGTTTTGGTCTATCAGGGTTTTGGTCTATCAGGGTTTTGGTCTATCAGGTTTTGGACTATCAGGTTTTGGTCTGTCAGGTTTTGGACTATCAGGTTTTGGACTATCAGGTTTTGGTCTGTCAGGTTTTGGACTATCAGGTTTTGGACTATCAGAGTTTGGTCTATCAGGTTTTGGACTATCAGGTTTTGGACTATCAGAGTTTGGTCTATCAGGTTTTGGACTATCAGGTTTTGGTCTATCAGAGTTTTGGTCTGTCAGGTTTTGGTCTATCAGGTTTTGGTCTATCAGGGTTTTGGTCTATCAGAGTTTTGGTCTGTCAGGTTTTGGTCTATCAGGTTTTGGACTATCAGGTTTTGGTCTATCAGAGTTTTGGTCTGTCAGGTTTTGGTCTATCAGGTTTTGGACTATCAGAGTTTTGGTCTGTCACAGGTCTATTAGATGTAGATGTGTCTGTTTGGTACCATGGCCTTGTTAACATGTCCTCCTCCCTGGAACTCGATGACTCCATAGGCGTCAGTGGGGGAGGTCTGGGTGTGTTTGAGGGGAGTCCATCTCTCTGCCGGTTGGACCTCTAGCTGAACCAGCGGGGCCCCCTCCTCTTTGGTCCCTGGAGGGATGGCGGTGTGCTGCGTCACCAGCTGACCACAACTGCACCTAAAGCAACACCACAAAAAAGACATTTTATACTTTGGACAGGAGAGACACAACCAAAGAGTCTGTAGTTAAAGGTGCAAAGTTGATCTTATTAAAGCAACAGTCATGTGTTCAGGTAAAGAAGCCGTGACTTGAGTCCATTATGTGGGTCTGACAGTCAGTGTGACCCTGTGGCTTGTGTCAGTACCTGCTGGTGTCTTTGCTGGGAATAATCTGGATACATTCTCTCTTGTGGAAAGTCCTCTCAATCCACACTCTGTGAATCTGAGGAAAAACAGGAAGTGGACATCAGGACTGATGCTGTAAAACTAAACTCAAACACAGTGTTGAACATTTCCACAAGAACACGAACAACCAACAAGAATGAAATAAAGACGTTACAGCAGAGATTTCAGATTTCAGTTTTTTTTCAGGAAATTATGAAAGCTGTCTCTTTTTTATTCAAAGCTGTGAAGGACATCCCAGTGAGTGTTAGACACAACAGACATGTCCAAATCCATTCAGTTATCGTTTTAATTACCATTAATTCTTTAAATAATTTGTCAGATAAAAGCTGCAGTCCTGAGACTAAAGAGTCTCAGCCTGAATGTGATCTGGTTTAAATCGGTAAGGACAGAACTCATTAATCAGTTACTTCAGCTGTGAAGTACTGGTAGGTTTCTGGATGTCTTGGTGTACAGGGGGGTCAGTACACCTCTGGAGGTTAATCCAGGAATGTTGAAATAATAGAAATGATGTCAAAGCAAAATGTCAAAATCTGTAAAAGTGTATAAAGTTGAGAGTTAATGATGTAGAGAAGCAGCTGAGAGAAGAGAGAAAACATGAATGTGTTTCTGTTATAGACAGTGAATTTATGGACTAAAGCGAGGAGCAGTAAAATGTCGTCTCCATCAAACAGCTGTTATGTAGTGTTTTACTTCTTCTATGATCGTTTTCAGGCCACAAATGGCTGAAACATCAAACTTCATGTCTTTGTGTATCTGGCTAATTACTGGGAGAGTGGAGCTTTCCATTTCTTTATGCATCCAATCCTCTTATCCTCTGTCCTCTAATCTGCTGCTCCGAAAAACACACAAGAGCCTTTAAATCTGTTTCCTGTGTATTTAAATCCATACAGCACTAATGACTGTGTGTTACTGTATGTTGTTGTGTGTTACTGTGTGTTGTTGTGTGTGTGATTCTCTGAAGCACTTTGACAAATTCCTGCACTCCGGATGATGCAGGATTAACGTGTGAAGTCACATGAGCCTCCATTTTATTGTCTTTTTCACGTCAATGGTGAACATCATCATCATCATCATAATCATCTTCATCTTCATCCTCATCATCAGCATCTGAACTGAACCAGGAAACAGGACAGGAGTCTGAGTGTTAACACGAATAGTAACACTCAGACTCTGGATATGAAATCAAACAAACCTCTCACTTGTCCCACAGCAGCTCCTGTCTCTACCTGAATGTCCAAACGTCTCGTCTCGGAAAACTGATCAAGAATGAAGGCTGAGGCAGTTCCCTGACGACTGGGTGTCTCAGTCTGGTCTCAGTGGAGGTCTCCGTGGACTGAGTGTCTCAGTCTGGTCTGGGTGCAGCTCTGAGAGGACTGGGTGTCTCAGTCTGGTCTCGGTGCAGCTCTGAGAGGACTGGGTGTCTCAGTCTGGTCTCGGTGCAGCTGAGCAGGTTCATATGACGAGCATGTGAGGCAGCAGGGCTCTTTGTTGGAGCCGGTCTCATGACTCTGGTCCGAAGTAATCCTTCTGGGAGTCTCATGACCCGTCGAGCTTCAACACAAGAGGCTCAACAAATCTGCTTTGAGAAATCCCCACAAAATATTCAAAGGTCCGTCCACCGTCTCTGTAGGGACCAAATCCTCCTTAGTCCACTTCAGACCTTCAAACCAGTTTCCTTCAGTACGACCTGGACCACTGGATTTCATTCATTCAGTCTTTAAGGACACAGCTCGGGGGGTCACCAACTCCAAACAGAAGACATCCCACAATACTGAGACAACTGCAGACAGGCTGCAGCACCAGTGGGCTGACCCTGACCCTGACCCTGACCCTGACCGAGCTCCCTTCAGGGTTGGTTAAGGTGAAATAATACAGAAGCATCCTGGATGGTCAGAGGTCAGAGGTCACAGGGTCAGAACCTCCTGCTTCAATCAGAACCACCAACTAACTCTGATCTGAAGCTGTCAGATAAATGTGGTATTTCCTGTGAAGTAGAAGTACACAGTGGTGTGTAGAAGTACACAGTGGTGTGTTGTAGAAGTACACAGTCAGCTATGAGCTGTGATGTACTTCCTGTCTCTGTACAAAATAAAACTCAGTGATATAACATCTCATTGTGAAACAAGATTTCCTCTGAACAACATTAATCTCATTTACAACCCTGATAATCCCCCAAACCCCCCCAGGCCTCTCACACCCTCTGAGTCGTTAATCTCTCACACTCTTCATTCAACAGCTCATTTAGAAAAACATAGTCTGTTACGTTCATCACTGACGTGTGAGAGGAGACATGGTGAGGATGACGATGAAGATGAGGCTGAAGATGACAGACAGTCCTCAGGCTGATTTCACTGTCACATGAAAACACAACAGCTGATTGTGTCTGTGCAGCAGAATCACATGAAGTCAGTTAAACCTGATCAGGTCACATGATCAGAAGAGGAGGAAGAGGAAGAGGACGAGCAATCTGATGGGGATTGAGCTTTGATGTCAGTAGTGGACAGAATATTAGGAACACCTCCCTTAATCAGAGGGGACTCCTACAGCTGAACACTGAGTCTCTGAGGTCACAAACATAGTTCATCTAAATCAATGTCCAACAGTCAGACCTCAGGTGGACGTCCTCTCTCCTCAGGTGAGCCTTAGATGAGTCTCAGGTGAGTCTTAAATGCCTCCCAGGTGAGTCTTCGATGACTCTCAGATGAGACTCAGGTGAGTCTCAGATGAGTCTGAGGTGAGTCTGAGGTGAGTCTCAGATGAGTCTCAGGTGAGTCTGAGATGAGTCTCAGATGAATCTCAGGTGAGTCTCAGATGAGTCTCAGGTGAGTCTCAGATGAATCTCAGGTGAGTCTCAGATGAGTCTCAGATGAATCTCAGATGAGTGTCAGATGAATCTCAGATGAGTCTTAGATGAGTCTCAGATGAATCTCAGGTGCGTCCCAGGTGAGTCTCAGATGAGTCTCAGGTGAGTCTCAGATGAATCTCAGGTGAGTCTCAGATGAGTCTCAGATGAATCTCAGATGAGTGTCAGATGAATCTCAGATGAGTCTTAGATGAGTCTCAGATGAATCTCAGGTGAGTCTCAGGTGAATCTCAGGTGCGTCCCAGGTGAGTCTCAGATGAGTCTCAGGTGAGTCTCAGGTGAGTCTTAAATGCCTCCCAGGTGAGTTCTAGATGAGTCTCAGATGAATCTCAGATGAGTCTCAGATGAATCTCAGATGAGCCTTAGATTAATCTCAGGTGAGTCTTAGATGAGTCTCAGATGAGTCTCATATGAATATCAGGTGAGTCTCAGATGATTCTCATGTGAGTCTCAGGTGAGCTTTGGATGTGTCCCAGGTGAGTCTCAGATTGATCTCAGGTGAGTCTCAGGTGAGTCTCAGATGAGTCTTAGATGAGTCTCAGATGAGTCTCAGATGAGTCTCAGGTGAGTTTTAGATGTGTCCCAGGTGAGTCTCAGATTGATCTCAGGTGAGTCTCAGGTGAGTCTCAGATTGATCGCAGGTGAGTCTTAGATGAGTCTCAGGTGAGTCTCAGATTAATATCAGGTGAGTCTCAGGTTAATCTCAGATGAGTTTTAGATGAGTCTCAGATGAGTCTCAGGTAAGTCTCAGGTGAATCTCAGGTGAGTCTTAGATGCGTCTTACCTTCTGTGATCCAGACGATGCGCTGCGTTTGATGGACGAGCGTTTGAAGGATCCGTTTGTCCCTCTCCTCCCTCTGCTGTCCATGTTAATAAAGTTCAGCTGTCCTCCACATTCATCCTCCTCCTCCTCAATCTCCTTCTCTGTCCTGTTTCTCCTCCCCTGTCTGCTGTGTCCTCTTATGTCTCTTTTTCTGTCCTGTGTCTCATCCCCTGTCTCCTGTGTCCTCCTGTGGTCCTGCAGCCTTCAGTCTGTGTTGCGTTCAGTCGTCTGTGGGTGGGATGTGGCAGACAGAGACCCCATCCTCCCTCTCCCTCTGTAATCAGGATTAGTGGACGCTGCTGAGGACAGGGGGCGGGGCTCTTTAATGGATGCAGATTTACTAAATGGTGATTGAAGGTAAATCTCCATAACATCTCCCTGGGGCAGAGCTCCACCTGCTGGCAGCACGGTAGACACATGGACCAGGTGAGGCTGAGCATGTTGATATGAACCAAACCTCTGGTACCGGATTTTGGGGGGGGGGGGGGGGGGGGGGGGGGAATCTGGCATCTCTATGAGAGGACTGACCAGCATGAAGGCAGCAGTCTCTAACACTCACTTGAGAACAGGTGTGTGCGGAGTCAGATTCTGATAATCACTGACATCTGCCTCCTCGTTATAATGACGACACGCCTCTCCCTCTCTTAATTAACCTTAACCTCTGATCTCAGGTCTTTGTGGTAGAAAACTGATGTTTTATTTTCAAGTTCATACAGCAGCTTTAAACTCAAAGTTTACCTTTTTGAAGTCTGTTTAGGCAGTGCACATCACAAATATGGCTAAAGACAGATTTGTAATAACGTGATTTTGTCCTTGAACTACAATGAGAACAGATAAAAGAACGTTCTCGAACATGTGACTGACTGTTGGTGACAGAGATGATCTGTGAGACATTTCCAGCTCAGTGATCTGTGAACCATGCGTCCTGTTAGTGCCATCCTGCTGCTGCTGATGATGATGATGATGATGTGGGGCTCTGCAGAGGGTAAGAACCACACAAGTCACTGAGCTTCTCCACTGGAGCCCGACACTGACAGCACCGTTCCTGTCTTTAATCATATAGGGGACATGTGTAACAAGAATCCAACGGTACCGTGCCAACAGTCTCTGCCTGACGGACCGTGGTACAAGCTGGGTCACAACCGCTGCGTGACGGCCTTCTTCTACAAACCACATCTCAACTTTGATGATGCAGAGGTGTGACACACACAGGAAGTGACCTTTGACCTGTTCACACAGTCAGACAGGTGTGGTGATAGTATCAGAACTGATGATACTTCATCTACATGACCTGGAGAATGTGTGTGGACTAAATAGGTTTTAAATGCAGGACTTTTACTATGAATGGGCTTTACTTTATTGTATTCATACTTTTACTAAAGGTCAACATGAGGTGACAGTGGTGACTAACTCTTCTTCTCTCTGCTCACTTCAGAAAACCTGTCAAAAGTACACCGCTGGTGGTTTTAAAGGCCACCTGGTTACGATGCACAGCCAAGAGGAGCTGAATCAAGTGCTGTGTGCCATGTATAAAGTCCACACTGGAAAACCCCACTACTGGATTGGACTGAGGACACGACTGGTAAATACTAAGATTATAGACTGTGAAGACAAAATTAACCCTTTTGGAACAATCACTAATTCAAGATGAAACAAGCATCCTACTGAACAATAGTAAAATAGTCTTTTGTGAGCTTCAGCAAACATCTTCATGCTTCTTGTTTCCTTTCTGTCTGAATTCAGCTGTTTAATAGTTGGACCCTGCTGATTTCTCTTTGTCAACAATAAACTTCATCTGTCTGCATCTGAACAATGTGTCTTTCATTCCCTCTCCCTCCTACAGACTCATGTTACTTGAATACATTCTCCTGTAGGAAAACTGTCTGCTTGTATATGAGACAGGAAGCAGTCAGAACAACTCCATCAAGAATGCTCAGTTGTCACCTCTTTTGAAATCATGTAAAACGGTTATTAGCTCCACTGCAGAGCTTAAGTCATTAAGGTTATAAATATGCCTTTGATTGGTGATTTACAGGTTGCCTTGGACAGTGAAAAAACACAATCAGTGAAACTGACAACATCAACAATGTTTTATTATTAAGCCTCCATCCCTCCATCTTATTTTCCATGTCCACATCATCACCCACAGCTGGCTCTAGAAAACCAAGTGCACACTGGTCTGAGGTCTGTGTGATGTGCTTGGTCAGCCATTCAGGGAGGAGGTGGAAAATAAATCCACCTCAGCTCACTTTACTTGTTTCAACATCTGGGAGACTTTAATTGACCCTGTTTTCATGACTTCTATTAGACACATCCAGAGAAGAAAACTGAAGGCTGCCTGAACACAACTTAAATCTATCAGACGTGTGAAATATGAGCTTATGAGCTGCACCTGAAAGCAACAAAACTCTTCTGACAGTCAAAAGACCAAAAAAACCCAGTCAGCTTCCTGTTGGCTCCACTGTTAATAAAATGTTTTGATTAGTTTTGTGGGATCACTGTGTTCAGTTTATTGTGTTTGTGGATTTTGAATTGACTAACATCTTTCCAGCCATGCCGACAAAAACCAGAGGAAAAATGAAACTCAGAGAAATTCATCTTTGTACTTTAGTCAAGAAAACGTACAATCCAGTGTAACATGTAACTGTGTTCTCATGAATCAAACTTAAAACACACTGACTCTTCCTCAGACCAGGTCTCAGGCAGTCCCCCATGGTCCACCCTGAAGGAAGAAACACAGTCAGAATCATCATCTGCCTTCATATCCACCATCAAACAGGAAGCAGAGGTCCTCAGTTAGACAGAATGAGAGCTGCTGTTGTCTGTCCGTCTGTCCAAACCTGAGATTGTCCAGTCTGTCCACCTGTCCATGACAGGACAGAGTCCAGGCTTTGAATCCACCAAACCCTGATACAGGGAACTAGACAGTTTCATGTGCGCTTGCACTCTGTTTAACAGTGGCCATCTATCCTCATAACCTCAGAGTCCAAGTCTAACAGTGACGTCAGAACCAGTCTAACCTGTGGCAGAAAGCCAGTCAGATAAATGACACACCATATGCTGCAGTTCTACTATCTATCCACTACATGATGCTAACTCATGTAATGAGTTAAAGATCAGCTCAGCACCATCAGCTGCCTCACTTCTGACCAACAATAGAGCTCAGCAGCTCGGATCAACTCAGCTGTGGTGTACTTTATCCAAAACACAACTGAGTCTTTTTCAGCCTCATATTCTCCACAAATAGTCGAACCTCCCAGGTGTTTTGAATCCAGTGTTTGGTCTTTATACAGGCAGAAAACAACTAAGGTCTTTTACTCAGGTGAGCCTAACCCTAAAGGGTTTATAATCTGAGCCACTTCACTGCCGTTCATTCATCTCACAGGCTTACAACTGATCATGAGGTACAGCCTGAGGTGAAGACCATCGGCTCAGGTATGTGGCAGTCATCAATAAAATAGCTGATGTTCTGCATAAAAAACACAAACTTGGCGGCTCTGCATAGATCTTAGACCCAGACCATCCGTCAGGAGTCCATGTCTGCTGCCTGTCCGGGGGTTCAGGCCAGTGTTAAACCTGCTAAATGAAATATGTAAATCACAGAGAAAACAACATGGAGCTGCCAGAGGAAACACTGCTTGTGGTGGAAATTATGGGCTGTTACAGTCCGACAGCATTTCAGACAGCAGGAGACATCATCTCTTCCTCAGATAGTTACTTTAGACAGCGTTATGACCCGATGATCTGATGACAAAGTCACTCTTTGCAGCTGAGCCTCGATACATTCGGTACTTTAGGTGGACAGCCTTGCATTTCCCTTTAATGATTAGCTTCATGACACACAAAGATGAAAAGGTTAAAGCCATGAGTTATAGTTTTATCAGACTGATCTTTTCAATGTTCTCCACTACACTCGCCACATATCAAGATCTATGACCATGACTAACTCCTAAAACTGAAGACTTGTGGCTGATTTGAATTCTTCTGGGTGTTTTTCTGACGCAGTGTTTGTGTAGAAATGAAATGAAAACGAAGGAACAGAAACATATGTATGTACGTCTGATGTGGATGTGAGGAGACTAACATGGACTGATGTTCTGATTATCCCAGTCCAGTCCTACAGGAAACACTGTGGGGTCCTGTTGTCACGTGTCTACAACAGCTCTACTGAAAAACTCCACGTTTCATGACTGTTCTCATTATGTCACACCATATTGATTTTAGTTCAGCTTCCTCTTTAGGGCATTATTATGAAAAATCTGACCTGGAGCCAATCCCAGTTGACACTGGATGAGGTTGAGGAACACCCTGGACAGGTCGCCAGTCCATCACCGGGCTATGTAAAAAACTTTAAAAACTAAAAGTACATTTATACCACAGATAAATGAGAAGACCATGATGTTATGAACTTGTGTCCAGAGTCAACAAGAACATTTCAGCCTCTTAGAGTCAGAGAGAAAAGAATAATCAGGACATTGTCATACACCATGCAGACAAAGGTGGTGCCTTCGAGGTCCATGATAAATCTTCATACATACAAGAAGGTGAAAGACAACTAAGTGACAGAGATGTGTGTGTTCCTCTACAGCCAATCCTATTTTAAATGAAGACTGTGTTGAAACAGGCCTTATGAGAGGGACCAATGTGTGGGGATGAATATGATTACATGGTTCAAGATGACCAGAAGAACACCGTCAGCAAAGGGCCAAAGCTTAGTCAAGAGAAATCCTCCATGGAGAGGTGATTAGGACTGAAGATCCTACAGAGGTACCTGGAGCTCAGTGAACTTCAGGTCAAGTGGTTTATTTTCCTGTACGTCTCATCAGTCGCCGATATCAGCCGCAGAATCAAACATCTTTAAGAACTGTTTATGTGAACGACTGGCGCCCTCCAGAGACGCTCCTCCACAGTCAGCAGGTCCAAGGAAACACCCAGAACAATCCTTAAAATCCGGGAACAAGGTAATGGCAGGATACGGATCAGAACAATCTGGCTCCAGTGCACCGTCACAGAAGTCAGCCAACAGTGCCACCTGATGACCGGTCAGCTTCTGTCTCCAGTGCTGTAGCAACTGACCCACGACCCGTGTAGACCTCACCCGCAGCCGAACAGCCAGTCCAGCAGGATCATCCAGCCGTGGTCCAGCCAGCTCCAGCACCTGCCCCAGAGTAGAAACCCCTGCAGTCTGAAGCGTCCTGGACAGGGTGGGTCCAGCCCAGCCAGGACAGTCCAACACTCCTCCAAACAGCACCGGCTCCCTGAGGAGCCAGTACACAGAGCCGGTCTGTCCCTGCCTCTGCCTTCTCAGCAGAGTCCACACAGAGAAAACACTTTTATAAAAAGCCGGCAGAGATGAAAGTCTCATCCTCTCAGAGTCCATGAGGAACAGAGTCAGGTCCAATCCCAGACCACCAAACTGCCGCAGGATGCAGCAGGACAACGGTCTCCACACCAGGTCCGTAGGCCCAGTGAGCAGTCTCTGTATGAACTGAAGGCGGAAGGTGGCTCCCCTGCTGGCCAGATGGACCAGGCCCTGTCCACCCTCCTCCTTCGGTAAAAACAGAACACTCTGAGGAACCCAGTGTAACCTGTCCCAAAAAAAATCAACTAAAACTCTCTGGACCTGAGACAGAAGAGAAGCTGGAGGATCAACACAGGCCAACCGGTGCCACAGAGCAGAAGACACCAGATTGTTAACAATAAGAACCCGACCCCTGTAAGACAATTTAGGTAAGATCCATTTCCACTTCATTAGCCGACCTTTGACCCTTTCTAAAACATTGTCCCAGTTTTTCTTTAAAAACGTTTCATTTCCTAAAAACACTCCCAGATATTTTAGCCCTCCTGTTCTCCAGACCAACCCTCCAGGTAGCCTGAGCCGATCCCTCAGCCGGTCCCCCACCATGACCGCCTCGCTCTTCCCCCAGTTCACCCTGGCGGAGGAGATAGAGCCAAAAAGGTTCATGGTGTTCTCTAAAATATCAATATCAGTCTGGGAGTTGACCAGGACAATGACATCATCAGCGTATGCAGACAGTTTAAAAGAGACATCACAGTTGGGGAAACAAACACCACTCAGTCCAGTTCTCAGCTTGTGAAGCAGA